>NC_142601.1:46239430-46241930 GCF_041222555.1 Hakea prostrata | reverse complement strand
TCGGAGCCTCAACTATTCATTTTCCACAGGGAAAGGAGAAAGGAGGGACCTTTTACCACCGCGCCACATTCCCGCCTTGACAAAAAGCGAAAGGGGACTGAGTGTAAATCAAAAGCAGTCTCGGTTGCGAGCATTACCCACCCCCTTACTCAACAATAGGGCACCAAAACCGGAATCTCCTACTCCACTCTAGTTGAACTGAGCCAAGTCAACCTTGCCCGAGGCAGCAGCCCTTTATTTTGAAAAGGTTGATGCAGGGGCCCACTTAAGCTGTATTAAAAGAGTTGTAACCGGGTCCCCGGAGCTGTTTTAAAAGTAAAAGAGTGGTGCCAACAAGCCTTTGAGGACCTTAAGAAGGCGGTAATGGAGGAAGCGGTGCTTGCCTTGCCAGACTATGGCAAGCCCTTCGAGGTGCACACAGATGCATCGGACTTTGCAATTGGAGGGGTGTTGATGCAGGAGAGACACCCCATTGCCTTTGAGAGCCAGAAGCTGAATGAGACTGATTGGCGGAATTCGACTGGAAGGACTGCTTTCTTCGTTCTAAATTAGTATTGATTGGAATAAACTAGACAGAGCGAACAGCGTGCCCATCACGACTCCTAGCAAGAGGACAGCTCCTACACGAGTACTATCTTGAAGGGTCTTCCCTTCCTGCCTCTCACCCGAGAGTCAGTCACTCCACTCGTTAACCTACTCTAACGGAAGACAGAAAGGACAGCTAACAGCAACAACGGTAATGGGCAAGAGAGAGCGGGAAGCAGGGTTTCCACTACAGAACTATCTGACCGGTAGGTGTTTTTGAAACATTAATAGAACAGGAAGAGGAGTCAGCTTAGAAGAAAGAAAATAAAAAGGAATGACCACCATCATAATGATTCGATCTTTTATAAGGTTTCTTTTGAAACGACTGATTCTCAGTATCACCGTACTTGTTCTTACTCGTATTCTTTTTGAATGTGACTGGGGCTTTTCTTTGGAAGCCGCGTTCTTTGCTCCATTTCAACACCACTTAGTGGATTTTTTTCTTTCAACAATGGATCTCTTTCCGTCGGAGGCGATGGAAGTGGTGCTAGCTCTTCGAAGCGACCGCAGTGGGATCTCAACAATGTCCCTGCTGCTGAGCCGGAGTCTGCCCCCCCGTCGGACCCACGGGCGGTAGAAGACGAAAATCTTCGTCTCCGCCAAGAGAATGCGGAACTAAAAAAAAGACTGTGGGAGGAGCGAAAGCAACTCGACTGTAAAGGAGAGGGGCTGTTAAGGGCTCGAGCAAAGCGAGAGGGGCTGTTAAGGGCTCGAGCAAAGCGAGAGGGGCTGTTAAGGGCTCGAGCAAAGCGAGAGGGGCTGTTAAGGGCTCGAGCAAAGCGAGAGGGGCTGTTAAGGGCTCGACTGAAAAGGAGAGGAGCGAAAGAAGATCAAAACGGTCCTGGACGAGGCGGAAAAGAAAATCGACGAAGATCACCAACGAAAGATTGATCAAGCAGCTGAATTGAGACATTCTCAAGATCAGATATACCGGGAATATAAGATACTATGCAATCAGACGTCCATTTTACAAATGGAAAATGAACGTCTAAAAGAACGAATCACTCAACTCCAATTTGAACAGGATAAGATTCGATTTAAGCGGGAGGGGGAGAGCGAATAATCTTTTTGAAGTGAAGGTCGTGTACAACAACCAACACCGCACAAGCGAAGGCAAGGTTGGTTCGATGACCCGAAGCCAAAAGAAGAGAAATTGGATCATCTTTCCCGAGAGAGGCCGCCTTCTCTCAACCTCCTTCGGACCCTCGGTAAAATTATAAATTGATCAAATCACTTGATCTCCCGTGCTGTGGAAAGCTTTACGAAATGGATTGCTTGCTTCGTTGCAAGAACGGATCTTAGCCAGACGTTGACCGGCCGCGCGGGACACTATCGTTCCTCGAATGCTTGGCACTTTGGGCGCTGCTTTCTCGATCTACTATCACACTTGAAGCGAGGCAATCCATTACGTTAAGCCTCCGAGAAGTCTGGCTTTGCTCTTCCAGTTCGTAAAGGATCAACCACCAATGGGTTACCGGCCGCGCAGGCTCTACTGGTCCTCGGCTTCTCAATCTCTTTCTTTACTCGAAGAGCGGCAAACTTGAGACTGTGATTAGGCGGGGACAGGATTCGAACCTGCAGTCTTCAGGTCATGAGCCTGATGAGTCGACCAATTCCTCTACCCCGCTTCTTCCCCTTCTCTTTCTTGAACTATTCCCACCTGTGCCGGGTTTGGTTGGTTGCCCGAAGGGCTATCTGATCCGATCAACTGCGTAAGCCGTAGCGCGCTAGCGCGCGTACTCTTCCTCTATGAGCGAGACTCTATCCAGATCTATGGATCTCCCCAGCATCCAAGCGAGACTCCATCCAAATCTGCCACTCGTTGGGCGACGCCTTCTTTTCTATGAACACCCCACCACTGCACTGAATGATGAACTTTGCCAGTCTTCGCCTCCGACCCTATTTCCATTCGAGA
>NC_142601.1:46106930-46231930 GCF_041222555.1 Hakea prostrata | reverse complement strand
CAAAAGTTCCTTTGATTTTAAAAAGAGTTGTCCCCTGTCTGTATCAGTATCCGTCGTCCCTATGGCAATCTTTCTTTACTTTAAACAGAAAGCGTGTTCAAGCTCTCTGATTAGTAGAGGCTCACTAAACTATCGATAAATGGCTTTCGGCCTAGGATCTCTTGAAAGTGCTTTTGCTTTCCTTTTAACTAAATCTTCCCGCTCTACTGGAAATTTTCCTCTAGAAGAAAGTTTCGTAATCAACTGGATTTTTTTACTTGATTAATCGAAAAGAAGAAGGCGGAGGGAAACTTCCCAACTGCCGCAGCTTTCCTGCGGCTACCTTGTTACGAACGATGAAGAAGAAAAGGGAATTGCCAGATTGAACTCCTAAGACTTCAGTCAAACAAAGAAAGGTAAAGCTCAGGAACAAGCACTCAAACGAGGCGGGGGATCCATGTGAAGCTTTATTCAAAAAAATGGAGTGTTCCGTTGACCCTACCTGAGATATACTCGAGAAGGAAGACTCTATCCCTTGCCTGGCCAGTGAAGAAGGCATCTCGGACGAGGAAAGGAGATTGGGGCTGGACCGAATAGTGCGTTGCAATTACAATTTCATTGCCTCTATCTCATAGTACGGAGTAGAAGATAGGGTCTTAGTTCTTTCATGGTTCCCAACGGGACGTAGCTAACCCTTCTAAGATAACCAAGTCTCAAGCTAAAAAAAGCGTATCCTAGCCCAAGAGCTCATGGGACAATCAATAATAAACAGTGACACCCTGCAAGAACCAAACCTGACAGCGAGAGGAGAGGAGACATTCAATAAGTCAGTTAGCCCTGAACAAGGAATGAGAGAGTGAGAATTGAAAGCCCATTAAGAAAGGCTTTCCTAGGCCGTTTTGGATAACTACGCGTAGCCTACTCATCCGGCTCCCAACAGATGAGACCGTCCTTCTATGTCATCCGGAAGCTATTCCGAATCCTTCACACAAGAGGAAGCCCTGGTTCGACTAGCTTTATTTCCTTGCTTTGATTCACTTATTCCCTTTCTTTGAGGGCATTCCACGGCAGCAGATTTGCCACATCTAACCTCTTTCGTTGAGACGTTGGTCCCTGTTCTCGATTCAGCTTCAACTACGGAGGATCGGTCTTGCTGTTCCCAACCTGGAATCGATTCTGACTTCTACTACAATAATTATTATAACCACAACTTGTCTTGTAAGGCCAACAACGCAAGCTAATCTTGGGGTCTAACGAGGAAATCGTTAGATTGACTCGAAGAGGGCAATTGAGCAGGCCAGCGAACGGGGTTGTCGGTCCAATGAGGAGTGGGCCTGCTAAGCGAAGCGTGGCTTGCTTGTTAGAAAGTGAGTTTACTTACTTAGCTTGCCAGTCCCATAAGGCAGGCAGTTTAGTTTACTGTTTGCCAGCGAGAGTAGCTGGCTTTAGGGTGCTAGTTCCCTTGAAAAGAACCTTACCGGAATAGCGGCCCTAGCTTCTAGTCCCACTTGTAGCCTGATCGGGACTTCTTTCTCTCTTGCTTGAATGCCAACTTTGATTACTCTGGTTAGTAGCTCCATACTTTCACCCCTTGCTTGAAATCCCTTATCTTACTGTAAGTGAATTAAGGTAGTTTACTTGTGCTTGCTCGTTAGAGAAAGGCAGCGAAGTAGAAAGGGAAGCTGGAGCGTTAGCTGGAAAGAAGTCCCGATGTTGAGCCAAGCTACTTGTTAACTCCAGGTCCCATCCGTCCTGCCGAACCGCCAACTCCGTTCACTACTGAAATCCCCTATTCAAGAAGAAAGGTAGATTGTGGCTAAGACTAAGCCAAAGAGGTGTCCGTGGACAGCCCTGTCTTAGACACTGAACTGCCGCTGCATTCACTTCGTTCACTCCTATTACAGGTTCTAAGACGAGGAGATTGTGACTAACCCAAGGATAGAGGTATAGTTGACGAGGAGAGAGGACTGGTAACCAACCCGACTCTCTTCCTTCCATTACCGACAGCTAGGAGTGCTGCTCTTCGCGCTGTGCTTGATTAGCTGTGCGCCTGCTTCATACAAGGTAGGGTATCATTGACTTCACACCAATCAAATAGAAAGACGAAAGAGAAGATCAATGCAAGAAGGGCGAGGCATCCAATGTGGACAGTGAATAACAACCCCCCTTTTATCGGCTGACTTCGTCACCGCATTGTTTAATAATCAAGGGGCCGGGCCTTTTCAAAGCTTGCTAAAGGCGCGTTAAAGGCAACGGAAATGCCCTTCTCGTCGATCTGTGAGTGGAAGCTTAGCCAGCCCGTCCACCTGTGGACTGAGAACGGCTAACTTTACTCTTTACTGAACTGCTTGTGGACAAGAAGAAGGCGCGAAAGCCCTAAGGGAAAGTCTTTTGAGTACAGGTGTAAAGAAGAAAGCTCTCCATTCCACAGCAGGACTTGGTAGTCAATGATAGTCCTTGATTCCTTCGCTAACCCGAGCAAAGCACCTTCCTTCAACACCCCTTGCTGCTCTCGCTGCACCATCTGTTGCCCGCTGCTTGGCTTGCTCTCTGGCTATCGGGCTATGCTTGCCGCGCAGAAGGCAATTTCCTTGACTGTTTAGGAGTGCAATTCGGGGTTAGAAACCTAAGTCAGATTCAGATTGGCCCCCACCGGCCTGACTTCTCTTTCTGCTGATGAGAGAAGGCCAAGAACTAAAAAATCCGAGGGGTTGACCCTTCGTGAACGTCACAACCGATGACCTATAGCCTTTATTATTAAACTATATGGTAATTGAAAGACTACAGAACAAAGTATGAACGTCCAGGAAGTTAGTTGCAAAGGGAAAGGGATTTCCGAACAACCCTGCAATCATAGAGGACGTCAGGATAAGAGGTAAGGAATCGATAGCAGCCTTGAGATCAAAAGTTTTATCTTTCTTCTCAAGTACTGCAACGGTTGGGTCTGGTTATAGGTACCATCCATTCAACACCTTGCCAAAACCGTCATGGCCCAATCATGTATAGGCCGTACCAAGGTCTGATACAAGGGCGAGCCAATAGCGAATAACCTTTTCTCGGCAATTCATCCGGCGACCTTCACTCCCATCCTGCCAAGCTGAGGCAATGCATGGCATTGTATCGTTCCACACTGTGGCAAATCGATACAAGTAGCCTAAAGAGCTTGCTATACAAAGGCATCTCCGGCCGAACGGTTAGGCAAGCCGGAAGCGCCTGGGTCAAAATCCCGTATACCAAAGAAGACGTCGAGAGTGTCACTTAACCATTCCCCTCCTGGGAAAGAAAGAAAGGCAAGTTCAGAAAGAACTAGCAATCCAATCCAGCCTGACGACTAGTAGGGGAAAGGTCTTCCTCTTGCAGTGGAAGCGGGAGTGGTTGAGTAAGCTGCTCCACTGAAGCTCATAGGCCTTGATGCCTTTACTAGCTGGCCCGACTAGGTTAACCTCATTAAGAAGACTGGTCCACCCACCACTAAGGCTAAATCCTGGAGCTCGGTTCGGTGGCACGTGATGGAAGACCTTTGCTTTGGGGAAGATTCATCACAGACCGGAGAAGCTAGGAGTACGAGTACGTTAACTCACACTCACCCCGATCCGTACACACGTACACCATAGACAGATGCTCCGCCCTAGTGATCAGAAGATCTGGCAGGGTCCATTCTCCTAGTTCCGTCATCCATCTAGACAAGGCTCTCAGTCCGCACGGTCGTTCACAGGTGGTGGGAGGGGACTCTTTCAATCTCTGTTTGCTTTGCGGTCTGTTGATCGCCGAATGCCGTCGTCTTCGGATGTGCAATGACTAAGGTTCAGAAGGCTGACCCGGATGGATTTGGGGCTGGTGGGGCAACTTAGGATGAAAGGCTGTTAAGCCCGGTGATTTGGACAACTATTTTATGTAATTTATCAATATCTTTCCGGATCGATACTTTGTTGATCGGATAGGAGATGAACTAGGTTCTTAGGTAGATTAGAGAGATGGAAAGGAGGGTTCACCTAATAAGGCATCTGGGAAATCGGCTTGTGAAAGAGAGGTCTCAAATCAAGTAGATGTTTAAGCAGCAGCGCTTTCTACTCTTTCAAATGGGAAAGGATATGTTGTTTAACCGAAAGCAGCCTGGGTAACCTACCCCTCTCAAGCGGGGAATAATGGCTACATTTCCGAGCCAGACGCCACACCAACCCTTAAGCAGATGTGGCAGTTCAGCCAACAAAAGCAGCTCTAAAGCAAAACGGCTTTTTCAAAGCATCACGCATGTTCCGATCAAAGGTCACAGGTGTAAACCACCTAACGGATGCCACAGTCTCACTTCCCACAGACCTCGTCCTTGAGGATGCCAACCGCTCCTTGATCCCTGGATCAAAGACCTTGTGTGCAGAACACTTTGACCACAGTCCTGCTGACCCAGCTGCTAGTCCCAAGCCTTATTAGAGACCAGGTTAGGCTCCTCCCACCGCTACTGGTGCAAGAACATCAGTTGACTTTGAAGCTTCGATCGTAGGATCGTTTTCACCATTTTATGTTATTTCTTGATCGAAATGAAAATCCCCACCTACTGGTTCTCAATCTTATTAAGCATTAACAAATGGGACAGATCTGGCAGTTAAAACATTGGTACAGGCCCCACTTTCTCCTTACTCCACTCGATCGGGACAAAGAGCAGGTACTAGTAATCTTCCTACTTACCGCCCTGCTGATTCGAAAGAACTCCGCGACACGGACTTTGGGAAAAGAAGGGAAGGATTTATTGCCCCAGAAAGACTGGAGTACAACGTAACCAAAGTAGGACTATTCCAGCGGACTAGAAAGTTCTTCTATTACGATCTTTCCTATGATTACTCACAATGGATCTAGCATGAAGCTCGGATTTGTGTGAGTGGAAGTGGTGCCAGGCAAGGTTTCGGATAACCACGTGTCATTGACAACTTTTCTACTCTTTCCACTGGAAAGATAGGAGATGTTTTCTAGCCAGAAAGGGCTGTGGTTGGGTGGACTGCTCCACATCTTACTATACACTATACCTAAGAACCTAGTTCATATCGAGACTCGGAAAAGGATGATCCTTTATGATATTAAAAAACTCGTTCTTGAGAGGATGTGGCAGAAGAACCATAACCTGATAGATTGGCTTTCGGGTCCACTGCAGTAGAAAGCTTGGCTAGCGTAGATAGGGATCCTTAGAATCGACATCTTCAAAGATAGTGAGGAGTGAATCTCCGAACGAACGGAGTCGAAAACTTAAGTCTTTCTTACAGACTGTGGAGTAAGATCTCAATCGGCAAGTCAAAAGATCGATCTCTTAGCCGGTCTAAGGTTACCTCCCTCATTTCCCATGTAGTCGGTATTTTAGTAAAGGGCTTATGGGCCTGCCGCTTTCTCGAATATCGATTTTGAACTTTCCAATTCGCTAACTAACTTATTCCGCATTATAGATGATGGATATTAAGCGTTGGAAGATTTCGTCGATAGTGTCGAGTTCGGGAAAGGAGGAATGCATTAACGTAAGAAAGTCTTGGAATTAATCGGAATAGCCCGATTGTCCGCCTTGCCCAACTTTTTTTGTTGATCGGTGCGTGACTAAAGAGTCCGAACAGAGCAAGACTCGAAAGGCATGTCCACCCACTACTCCAACCTTCCTTTCTCTAGGATACAACGCCGCCTAGCCTGCTTTCCTAATTGGCTTCCCCCACGAGAGCCAAACATCCTAGCTTCCTCTAGGCTCCTCTTCCAGCTTTCTTGCTGTTCGGTTTTCCCCTTGAGGTGGTCTGCCGTTAGTAGCGATTTTTCAATTCTTTGGAATCTTCTTGTCGATCCGCCGTTTGGTATAGTCTTTGTTCAGCTCCCGTGTCAGCGGCTGTTGGTATCTCTTGATAAAAAAGCTATTGCGCTCGTCTCTCTGTCGAAGAAGTCCTTCGTTCACTTCCATTGATTGCTTTGGCAGGCGACTTACGACTCGGGAACAACCAAATAGGGCACTTCTTATTGGAATTCCGAAAAGATCTAAAAAAATGGTTATACCTCCTTTTATACCGGTATACTCCTCTTCCCGGCCTTCCTCTCGGTCCCCCTTGGGTTGACCGTAATCGGGACTTGTGTTTTGTGACAGGGCAACCTTTAGGGTTGTATTCCTCTTGGCCTTTATTCACTTTGTCCCACCACTTTGTTGTGTGGCTAGCGGCAGGTGAAACCTGGCATCCGATTTCGTGCTGTAGAATCGCTATTCTCGGTGATGATGTTGTAATCGGGGATAGGGAAGTTGCCTTGGCCTATCGCGACATTCTGGATAAGTTGGGGGTGACAATTTCCACCCAAAAGTCTATTATATCCACACAGGGTGCTTTTTAATTTGCAAAGCGATTCTGTGTCAAACGAGTTAAATCGCAGCTACTAAGCCTGTCTCTATGAAATGTTGCATGATGACAAGTCACTTGTATGGACAACTCTCCGTTGGTCAAAAGTATGGAGTGAAAAGATTCTCCACTTTAGTTAGACTACATGGGGGTGGTTATCGAGTGTTAGCATCATGGAAGAATAGTAGTTCCAAACATTGGGAACGGGTTAGAAAGATGGCTGAGAAGCCGGTGAAAGGTAGCAATTATCCTTTAGAGTTTTGGATGAGTAGGGGTTACCCGATGGGTCCATACTTGAGAGGGCTCTAAACAAGCGCCTATATAAGGGAACATATTAAACCTAAGGAACTCCAGTGGATTCCCGATGAGTTTACCTTTGATGGAGAGGTAGAGTTCCGTCAGAGGACCATGGTAAGAAACTGGGTTTGGTTAAAATATCTCTACTGGTATCATACAACCGCATGGAATGATGATGCGACCCTTGAAGAACTGTTCCAACCTCCCGTTGTAGAAGTAGATTGGAAGGCCAGAGACGTGAATTCGCAAGAGTTTCGGACTTTTGGTCTCCTTTGGAAGACCTACGATTTTATTAAAGGTAAGTGGTGGAATTGGTCACCTCCGTGTTTAACGGAGTTTCGTGATCCTCCACCTGAAACATGTTGGATATTCGGGGGTATCAGTGGCAGAGACTACTTGGTCAAGCCTGAGGAGATTACACAACAAAGGGCAGGTAAGTGGGTCATCAAAGTACCGCTTGCTAACGAAATTTGTCTAATAGCTCAAGTTCCGGTTTCCTCTATCTTCTGTTCTGCTCGGCTTGCAACAAAGAGCTTGACTTTGTTGTAGTACTTCCCGGAACAAGAAAAGAAGTGGCTTTTCTTCGAGTGCCGAAACAGTACGCATCTCCCGACACTTCACTAACGGTTTTCTTTCTCTAAGCGTTGTCACTTGACTTAAACAAAGACCTTCTTACCTTTAGGGCTTTCCCGACTGCCTTCCTTCAGATTCAAAGTCTCTACTTCGTAGCCTGCTCTTGCTGGTCCTCCCGGTAAACAGTGTACCGCTTCTTTTCTTACCGCTTCTGACTATTACCGACAGCCGACTGACAGTTCTCCGCATCCAACTGCTTCTGACTGCTGCTTTCTTTAGTCCTGCTTGCTATTACCGACTGCGGAAATCAATTCAAATGAAAAAAAAAGTAGTAGAGGAAATTTTTTTTAAAAAGCTAACCGTTAAACAGTGAAGTAGACGTACTGCTCTGGCTATTACCTCACACTCCACAGATTCTATCGTGCATTTCTTGCAACACTTTCTGGGCTTCGGACTCATCAAGACACCTCAAAAATGTTGTGCTCTTCCTTTCTCCCCTTTCTTTATCACCATTGGGCGCTCTCATTGAATAAAACATAGGGGATGAAAGACCTGCCTTTCGTTCCTCGAGTCACTCCTCTTAAGGCACCCTCTTGAAGAAGAAAGCACTCATTCATATATCTTTAAGTTGTGAGATAGGATTTTTCCAGAGAAAGCCCTCGGGCTACGGTTTGCCACTACAAAGCCAGCAGGTGGAAGAGAGAAAGATCCTGTCTTTCGTTCCCCGTTAAAGTTACGGCCGCCGTTCACTCGCTTGACCTTCACTCCTTCTTTATCGGGAAGACTTTAGTAGATCATATGGATGTAGAAAAAGAAGACTGACTCCTCCTACTCCTCCTTCTCCTTTAGGATAGGTCTTTCAGAGCCTTCTTTCACTAATGATCTCACCATTTTAGTGAAATAAGATACCAAAGTGGATGATTGACTCATTCCATACTACAAATAATCGCAGGCAAACGAAGTTTGATAACACTGATTCCTATTTCTCAATGATATCCCACGATCGAGACAATTGGCTGAATCCCGTGAAAGCATTTCATAGAAGTTTTTTCTTATTTTATTCTTACGAAGCAAATAGCATTTCCTATTGATTTGTCCCCTGGACTGGACCTATTCTGATTCAACATTATCCGTCGCTACGCTGTTCCCAAGGACTAGCAGAATCGAAATAGCGAAATTCTTGGGTCATCTCAATGGGTTCAGAAACCACACGTTTCTCTGGATCATCATAGCGTACTTCCACATATCCACTCAGAGGAAGGTCTTTTCGTAATGGATGACCCTCGAAACCATAATCTGTTGATATACGGCGTAGATCCGGATGATTGATGGAAGAAACACCAGACATATCCCATACTTCTCGTTCCCACCGGCCGGCTGATGGAAATGGACTGACTACCGGAGATATTCGTGTTACTTCGTCTGCACTGGTTTGTACACGAATGCGTGAGTTATACCGAGTACTCAGTAAATTATGGACCACTTCAAATCTTCGTTTTCGAGAGGGATGATCAACTCCGCAAATATCGATCGAAACTTGAACCCTTGTATAGGTATGCAATTTAAGAAAGCACAACAATTGAAATGGGTAGTCCGTATTGGTATCAGATCTATTCCCATGTTCCGATCTTTCCATTTTATGTACCCATTTCTTGGGGGTAGTTTTCCAACTATATTTGAAAATGGATTGGTTATCCATAAAGATAAAGAAAGCTTTCTTGTAGTTCCGCTTCATGCTCTAAAAATGAAGAAAGACTTGTCTAACATCGCCGGTTGGGTTGGTCCGACCAAGAAAGGCATGGGAGTTGTTGGGCACCGCTTGAGCTAAGTCAAGCTTGGGTCGGTCGAGTGTTGTAAAGACTGGCTACCTAGCAAGAAAACGGCTGTGCTAACGCGCAACGGCCCTACTACAACGCAGCGCGAAAGCCGTTGCTTGTTCCCTCACTGCACACTTTATATATATATCTTTATATATCTTTATATTATCGGCTGGATGCTATCGGAGAGAGAGCAATGGGAAATTCAGTCAAAAGCATTTCCCGCGCCCATGATCAAGCAAATAAGCAGGACGAATCTCTTTCTCTTTACTTACGCATACGCAATTTCGATAAGAGTCTAGCCAGCTCGTCTCTGCCTTGAGGCCAATAACCAGTGACTCTTTTGTTAACCACATGTAGAATATCTTGTGTAGTCGGGTAGGCTAACTAGAATCTATCTTTCCTTTAGTGTGTAACCGATTTATATATGTGAAGCTCCCCTTTTTTTCTCTCCTTTGCTTTTCTTTTGCCCCTCTTTCTTTAAAGTAAAGCTGCTTCTTAGAGTTGGCTTTTGCAATTGCAATCTGTCTCTGGCTCCTCGATTTGAACGTCAATAAGACTTGGTCGAGTGACTTCTCTCATACTAGCGAATTCCTCTTCCCTTCGCTTCCCCAGCCGCTGCCTCGTTGGCCCAAGTCGTTTTTTTTTTAGATTTTGAATTCCTCTTTACCATAAAAGTGGATCGGGTGTCCTCTTGGATGTTCCAAACCACCATCTTGGACTTCCAGCATTTGCTTCAGAGAGAAAGTTTGGGACTCAAAGTGCGCCCTCATGAGGCAGGGAAAAACTTCAAAATGTGTCTTTTACGTAACTTGGATAGCTGAGTGGTCAATCCTGCACCAATCGTTGATTTGTCTCCATTCTGCTTGATCTCCAAGGCTATTGAAAAAAGTCCTGATCCGAGACTTCTCTTAAGGGAAAACCCGAAAAAAGGATTTCGAGCAGGGTCCTCCGCTGGCATATTCATTCTTTTTCTTTATTATGGCCTTTCCAAGTTGATGTTTTTTTTTAGCACGCGTGCCTCCGTCCCAAAAAGGGATGTATATTCCGGACATTCCGTGGTGGGTGCTACTAGCAAAAATTTGGATTCGACCGATGGATTCCCCGGTTGATTGATTTGCATTTCATTATGTAACAAAGAGGTGGATCAAAGGCCTCGTCTCTGTACCCTGCCGTAGAGGATGGGCCTTCAAGCGTAAAAAATTATTGTTAAGAAAGATTGGATTAAGCTTAGTCGCTGCTCACGCACGGAGCTCGCCCTCTATTCGACGAGGAGTATCGGGTTTTGCAAGTTCTGTGACTCCTACCGCCGCTGCCATAGACCTTCTGTTTTAGCATAAGCTGCAGGAGAAAGAGTAAAAGGTAGCCCACGAAGGGACTAAGCAAGAGGCTCCGAAGGAGTAGTAGCTTCTGGTGTGGGAGCTGCTCTAAGAGAGCTTTCTTTGGCTTTTGTATGACCGTCTTTCTCTTCCCTTCCTGTCTATCTCCTTCGGTCAGATAGTTCTGCTTCTAGTGCCGGAGGAGGGGTAGAAGGGTAGTTTCAGAGTTCGAGATGTCTGAGCTTGGATGTTCCGCTTCTCTAATGTTATAATAAAGCTGCCCAGACCTTGCGTCTTCCTTTGCTGGCTAGATTTTGCGCTAAAGCAAGAGAAGCCCACGGTAAGACAAAGGCTGTGAATGGAATGCTCTGTTGCAAGAAGAAGGGCAAGGGCTTACAATACAAGAATACGCTCTGGGACTGATTCTGATCCTGTTGATGCGGTTAATCCAAATTGACCTGTCAATTCAATCAAGAAGCACATAAGCCAGGAGCCCTTAGATGTACATGGAGGATCTTTAACTGCTGGCACAGGGTTACTAGTCAACTGGTTCTAGTTCGATGTGAAGGGAATACTTTATGCGTAGTAGAGCCTTAGCGGCCTTATCAAAATAAAAATAGATGGCTTCTCCCGCTGCTCCTGTTTATGCCGCCACCCATGCCTATGCCTCTACAGGTGCTATCGTAGCTTCTATGGGGCTTTCAAAACCTTCTTCTCATTAGCCAAGTTTGAAATGGAAGTGCTTTGGCTTGCAGGGAGGGAAAGAACCGGAATAGAATGAAGGAATGATGAAATATCCAACCATTGAAGAGCCGAGCTGACTAATCCCCCTTTCTATCTCTATTTCCCATCCCAGCAAACGGAGTCTTGTCAGCCTCTCCTTTACACAAGTAAGGTCCTTACTAGTAAGGCGAGCTGGAGCTCTTGATCCCGTTGGTTGAGCGAGCGAGTCTTCCTCCTCAGAGCGATCCCCTATTGCTCACTCAGACCCATCACCCGCCTCAGCAGGGATGATAGACTACCCCACCCCAACCACTCTGATGGATGCCTGACCCGGAAGTCATCTGAGGGACCGGCGTTCTTCTCCAACCTTATTCATTCTATAGGGCGAGTGACTTCGCGCCTCTCCCGCTGCTTCATTCTCTCCCGAAAATTTGATCCGTCGATATAGAGGCTATAGCCCACCTTTTCCGAGTCAAGTGTTTGGGCCGATCCCACTGATAAAACAAATAAAGGAGGGGCTTTCTTTATGTGGTGGACTCCGCCGGCTTCCACCCGTGGATCCGCCGGCAAAGAGATCTCGATCCCAGGAGTACTCCTATCTTTCCCTAACCTGGCTGATGGAAAGATGCTTGGTTCAGTCCTTTCTATGCCCCTTTGTCCAGAGGGAGGGATCTATTCCCGAATGGCTGACTCACCGATAAAGCTGGCAGGGGAGGCATTTCCTCTGGGAGGGATGAAAGAAGCAGAGATATTAGACTCAGCCCGAGCTTGAAATTGAACAACCCAATGCCGGATAGGAATTGATAACGGGAGAGGACAGCCACAGCCCATCCGATGATCGAATCGGGATCACCCACCCCTCCGATATGATTTACCAATGGAAGCAAGCTAAAGCTACCTTCCTTGAGTGAAACTCCCAGGGCTCATGGCATGCTTTCATCCTAAAGCATGTTGAGCCTATATTGGTACTAGCCCGGACCAACCTCACTCTCTCTTTCTGCGTGCACTGCTTCTTCATCAGCAGGTAGGGAATTCGAGACTCCGGCCTCACCCGTGATCATAGTTGCTGGCCTAAACCCACTGATTGGGTTATCGCGGCGCTCCTTCCTTTGTTCATCCTTGTTGTTTCGGTCGGTGAGTTCCTCTCCCGGTGCCACATCCCGCAGCAATGGACTAAGTATTCATATTCTCTCCCGGTGCCACATCCCGCAGCAATGGACTAAGTCAGATTCAGATTGGCCCTGGCACTTCTTGCTCTTTCCACTGCAAGGTCTAAAGACGCCTTTCTATATAGACTTTACGGATAGGTCTATATAGTCCTGTTCTGCCTGTTCTGAGTTGTCTATCTCCTCCTCAATCCGTTTGCCGGGCCTGGTCCAGGTTCGGGTGGGAATGCTCGCTAGGGAATAGAATCATTTTTTCAGGCAGGTAGCCTGATCTACGACCAACCTGCTCCTTCATCATCGGCTTGTTGGAGTGGCGGGGAATCTGGTACTGGCAATCCTAGAGGAGATTCGAGAGAAGTAGGAGAGGAGAGGGTAGGGGTTGACATTCGACTATTCCCTTATCGGCTTGGGCTATCTCTTCTCGGCAAGCGAAGGGTCCAAAGGACTAGAATATTGATAGGGGCGATTCGAGTCATCGATTCAATCCCCACCCATCAGTCTCGTATACACTTAGAGGGGTCCGTTCGGATGCGTCGGAACCCCAACATTGATTTATCAATTCAAATGGAGTTGGCGGTAGGTGGGCTTGCGGAATCAGAAAGAAGTGAGTCGGGTAGTGCGCATGAAGGAATGGTTCTGATCTCGCTTGCTTTTATCCGCCGATTAAGCATAACGTTATTGTCTCGCTTCGCTCGTATGATTTATGGCTTTTATCTCCACCCGCAGCCTGCTTTAGTGCTTTCGAGCTTTTAGCCGGAATCCAGACTTGAAAATCAAGCTGCTGATAACTGCCATCAAGCTCGCCTACTGACTGATCAGGAGAATTTGAATCGCGGATTCTTGGTTTATGGCTCGTTCTTTCTACTCGCTCGCGGGCTCGTTCTCTCCACGATAAGGATTTTGCTCTCGCTCCTCTCGTCGCTCGACTTGGATTCAGTCATGACTCGCTGTAGACAATTTTGGGCTTTCCGCAGATTCTTTACTTGAATCCCTGTCCTACTCACTTCCTTGCTGCTTTATCGCTTGCAAAGGTTTCTTAGTAGTTATGTGTAGTCAACTTTGCAAGCCCTGAACTTGAGCTCACATGCCAATACTTGCCTACCTGCCGGAAAGAGAGAAAGAAGAAAATCCTTGATGACTCGCTTGGAAAGAAAGATAGTGAAAACTATCCGCTGGCTCGCTTGCCAACGGAACGAGACGGAACTTTCTTCTTTCTTTAATCCAAAGAACGGACAGCTTTCGAGCTTGACATCTGCTGAACAACTACACTCTTCCAGAGCCTCGCGTGCTTTCTCAAAGCCTTGCTAGCTGAACGGCTGAACAACTAGCTTTAGGCTTACTCGTAGCGTTGCTAGCTTGACGACTTTCTTTCAACGAACTTTTTGGATTTATAAAGAGGCCACCAATTAATTCATTATCATACTCTATAAAGTTAGAATGGCTTAATTGGTTTTGGTTTGGACTCTGCTCTCACTAACGTCGTAGAAAGCCATTCGTCAAGCGACCAAGCAATATGTGTCAATGTACTGTTTCTGTACCCCGATACCTATTGAGGTTTGGAACCCTGCACTCTCGTAGTAAATTCTCCTTTCCTCGATGAACTGATGAACTAAAGTCCGGGCTGGAACAAAAATCTCATTAGATGTGGAGCGCGATAAAATAATTTTTCTCTCCAAGCGAAGAAAAGAAGAAACTCCATGAGCGAAGAAGTGCCGTCCTGAGCAAATTCAATTATTACAGCCGTTGGCCGCGCCCTTTAGAGTAAGTCAACAAAGACAAGGCTTCTGTTGTGCCCCAGCAAGAAAAAGCCTACCGCTATATAAACGGGCTTACGCCCCTTTCTTAGGGGAGGGCAAGCAACGGCTAGTGAAGGGCTTTCCCAACTTAGTCAATCTTTGCTCGAGCTCTTAAACCTTTCAGACCCTCTCGCTTTGTTCGAGCTCTTTCAGACCCTCTCCTAACGAGTCGAGCTGCTTCGCTCCTCTCGTTTTCAGCCCTCCCTAAATGAGTTGCTAACGCGCATCCGTTTTCTTGCTGCGCTCCCGCGGCTATATATTCCGTCTCTTACTAATAATTGGGCTCATCCCTTGCTTGGTTAGGTAAGAAGCGCTAACGCGCATCCGTTTTCTTTGCGGGGCGCTCCTGCGCCCAACCTGGGTTAGGGTTCCAAACCTCCGTTTGCACCGTTTGCAGGCTTGAAAGCGGCAACCGCCCTCTATATATATATGTTTTGGTTTTCTACGCTGCTCGGGATGAAGATTCTGGGCCTGATGAGCGTGATCGATAGCCCGATGCTCGTGGTAGAGATGAAGAGCCTACCTACCTATTGGTTCAGTAGTTTATTCATTAGTCGAATCAGTTGTTGATTATGCAATCGGTTAAACAGTTCACCCAGCATCAGTAGCAAATCCAGTAGCATAGGCAGTTGATCCATCCATTGAAGCAAATCCTACAGACTGCTAAGCTTATTACTATGATCCTGTTGATTCAGTCGAAGAACCAGATCCAGCAGTACCGGTAGTCACTTAAGTCAATCCAGTAGCACAAGTAGCAAAGGTAGCAAGGGTAGCAGGTCCATCAGTCGATGATCCGGATCCAGTCGATGAAGCAGTGGATTCGGTTGATGATCCGCTTGATCAAGTCATAGGTTTTGCAGTTTGTCAAGCTCTCGACCATATTTTTTTACTAAGCGGAATTCTGTTGAATAAGCGGATGTTGCATCACTAACAGCATAAGTAGATAGAGGTCCAGGTGAAGCAGTCAATTATGCGGATCAGCAGTAGTAGATTAAGAAGTCGATGTTGCAGTAAGTTGGCCCAGTCTCTCACCCAGCAGTATATTTTATGCCCAGCAGCATACTTCAAGCCAACTGAAAGGTTGAACCAGCACCAGTGAAGGCATAGGTAGGGGCTTCAAAGGCGTAGGTATAGGCACGACAGGTAAACAAAGCAAAAAAAAGCAGTTCTGGGCTGGGTCGAGAGCCCATTTCAGATTCTCCGGTTCCAGATCGAGCGATCCAATTGATGTTTCACCGGGGAGGAAGCTGCACCAAAGCACAAAGTGCCCAGAGCGGGAGTAGAGCCTTCAGTTGGAGAACCCATTCCCGAGCTACCAGTTGGAGATCCGGGGTTGGTCTCTAGATCCTGTGCTAGTAGATTGGGGCGAACCCACACCAGTGGTCTAGGTACCAGCGAAAGCAAGGGCATTGGAAGCGGGAAAAGAGACAGCATACCTAAAGAGATGGCCGACAGGAGGCAAAGGTGAATTTCAAAATGGTTTTAGTTTGCAGCCCGGCGGTATGCGAGCGCAACAACTGCGGGGGTTTCAGTGCCCGTGATATCCCTGCCATTTTTTGGCCCAACATCCCTTCCTGTCCCAGCACCAGAGATAGTAGTAGTAGTCACAGGGGGCAGAGGCAGATACAGACATGAATAAAAATAAATAACCGCGCAGAGAGTCACGGGAGCACAACCCGTGACAGGAACAAGGGCGGGAGAAAGAGCAAGGGTGTACGGAGCCACTAGAGCGTAGATGGGGCAGGCGACAGAGCTAGCTAGTAGCAGAGGTGAAGGCCTCCGAGTAAGCAGTTTCTTCTATCGAATCATGACCAGCATCAGAGCACCAACCAGAAGTAGCAGCAATTCTAGAGCTGGGTGTAGTTCCAGTTGTTCCGGTTCGAGCAAATACATTGAATTTCGAAAGCCATTACTATCTCGCCCAGATAAATATCCTATTCTCGTGCCAGGTGCCAGAGTTTACCTAGTACTTTCAGTTCCATATCTGGTTGACCGAGTCAGCAAGATACGGCCAAAAAGCCGCTAGCCCCTAAACGAGTAAGGCAAGCGCCCAACGACGTAAAGGGGCAGCCAAAAAGCCGTATCGCGCTAGGAAAAGGCCTTTACAACCTCGTTTAGGGGGGGGGGGCGTTAGCCCTTATTAGAGTAAAGGCGAGTCGCTCATGGGGTTGCTTGTTTACAACTACTCGGCTTGGGGGCAAGCACTTGGTAATTCTTAGTCAATTCTGGTTTGGGGCTTTAGCTTATTTCCTATTAGTTAGTAAATGGGAGATTTTCAGCCTTCTCAATAAGGCCTTTGATCCGACTTCTTTGTTTGGGGGGCCAACACAATAAGCGCGCGCGCATCCGTTTTTCAGCTTGCTCGAAAGCCCCAACTCTAAACCAAATAAGGAAAAAACAACCTTATTTGGTTTAGATACAGGCAACTATATCCATCTCTTTCTGTCTATACGCATATCGATCTTTTTATTCGAAGCAAGCATATGTCGATCTGGCTTTCTATACGAAGAAGCCCCCGTCTATTTATTGACGATTCCACTCTGACTTTATATTAGAAGTGCACTGAAGGTTAACTATGTCAATCTACAACTCAATGTGATTGGCTTCGTCCGGGCTCAGTCTCTTCCGGCCGCCTCATCCTACTTACTCCACTCGCTATGTTTTGCTGCCAAACGGACTCTCTCGGAGGTTTTCCCGTGGATGTAATGCTTAGCAACCCGTGCGCCCCTACCCGAGAGGCAAGCTTGGCGGCGCGAGTGATGCGGTAACAAGCCGAATCAAAAGTACCTCGACACTAATTGCATAAATAGATAATAGGTGCCTATCCGCTCATCAAGTAAAGAAAGGCATCGATACATCGAGGACCAGGGCGGTGGGCCATGCCACGCCTCTTCCTATTACTTGTTCGCTACTTCCTTTTCCTTTCCAAGGGCTCTGAGTCTTTGAGGATGGGGCGACAGAAGTCGAAGTACTCATATCCCCGTCTGAAAGAGGCTCGACCATTGTTCTTAAGTGAATTCTGGAAGGAACACTAGCTAGCTCGCGGGAACCAACCTACCTCTATCTAGTAGTAACCTAGCCATGAACGATCACCAAAAGTCCCAAGATAATAAATAGAATAAGAATAAGGTGATCTGTTCGCCTACTCAACTAATCACATAGATCAGTCCCAAACGAGTGGAGCCTACTTTTCAATCGACAGCGAGCGGAAAAGAAAGCGAGTAAAGAATAAAAGTAAACATATAATAGATAAAGTCTCGCTATAGGAAATAGAATCCCTTTCTCATCCTTGCTCGTGAGTGAAAAACGATTTGGATTACTTTGTAGCTATAGGAAGATGAACAGGCAAGCAAACAGGATCAGACCAAGCACGCAAGAAAGCCCGTAGTCCCTTCTCTACTTCCCGAAACAGGCCTCTCCGAAGGTTAGAAAGCTGCGAGCTACAGGACTCAATGGATTTAGAAACGAAAGAGATGTCCCGCCACTGCAATCGTCCACGCCAGCCGCACCCTTGAACCGAACCCGTCGTATGGCGGCACCTCGCTACATGGCCTGGCGTGCCTTTGCTCCGGCACATTTGCCCACTTGAACTTCCCACTCTCCTATCCCAACTTGACTTTCTTTACTGACACTTAACCAATCGCTAGAACAATTAAAGAAAGAGATAGAAGCGAAGGCGAGTGAGTAGATTTTGAAGGTCAGTTCTGGCTGGCGGACAGGAGAGTAGTAGGTAGAGGTAAGCGACGGAGGTAAGGCCTGTTCCTTTTGCTGTTGAGGTTCCAGTTTCTCTTTTTGGTCTCCCTATTGCCTTACCTATACGAGAATGAACAATGACCATTTCGAATGGTATCAATAGAGTGAAAGGCCATGAATATAGAGTCATTTTCCACATATAGAAGCATGAACAAAAAGGAACGGAACAGATTTCCTCCCGCCTCTCCTTCTCTCGAACCCCTAGGGGGGCTATCTATCTGACTGTTGTTGTTGTTGTACTTAGTGTACACTTATTAGTTATCGGCTCAGTAACAGAAGAAAGGAAGAAAATAGAGGAGAAGAATTGTCACATAAGAAAGAGCAGAGCATGACAGCAACCTCTCCTCGAGACGACCGAGTAAGGCTATTTTTCTACTCGCCCTAATCAATAAGCCGGAAGAGGGTCTGAAATAGAATGAATATAGTTATCGATATCGATGAGACGGGAAGGCTTGCTTGCTATAGTCTCAAAAGGCGAGCAATGAAATCCTAAGACGAGCATACAAAGACGGCCATTTTCATTGTAGCGTAGTCTGTTCTTGTGGCGAGCTGCATTCCCACCTGTGGCGAGCTACCATACTCCCCTTGCTTGCTTGTATGCGCCTATCTTTGCTTGAAACCTCTGACTCTTCCTGTGCCTTCAACCTATACTAGTGACCTAGGGAGATGGGTAACCTGAGGGGTTGCGATGAGGGCAATCGTAGATTGAATACAGACTCGAGAGCTGGTTTGAGCCCACGACGATCTGTAAGATAAAGAGTTTCGAATGGGTGATCTCGAGTGATAGAGCTAAATATTTATATATAATATATAACTAACAATATTTATATTTATTTATATATGGGCCAAATGTAATGCAAGAGTGTGACTTGCTAAGTTAGACAAAAATGAAATATATTTTTTTATATTCATGGGAAGGTACCTAGGTTTATCCAGAATAGATGGGGTTGGTTGTCTATAAGAGCTTATTAACTAAGAGCTCCTACTGTAAAGGAGGAGTTTTTAGGTGGAGGATTGCCAGCTTTTACTTGATCTGCCGCTCAACGTTTAGTTCCGAACCGGGGAGGAATATCCCGTCGTACCTCTTTCATCCGAATCTCTTTCCTCAACATTACATACAACTATCGACCGCCAGCTACCAATTAATTGAATCCGATTCCCGGCACGCGAGAGAAGTGATCATTCCTCTCATCGGTGAAGAACGTCGACCCCGGCAAAATCAGAGTAAGCGGACCTACTTTTTCCAGGCCACCTACATCTGATCCGGTACGAAACCAATACGAGCAAGCAATCAATGCCTCCCTGAAACCTGACCTAACTGTCAATCCGGAACTGGAAGAGGGGGAACATAGCACTCCCTTTCCATTATCCATTGAGTATTCCCCGGGAGTTGGTCTCACCTCTCTATATCTTATGAATTATGTCAGATTATTGCCACGATAAACAGACACTACATAGATAACAACATGAAGATGTGTGTTCTGTCCTTGGCTGACGAGGCAGAAGACAAGGCTGGTGACAGTTATCAAGAATTTGCTTCTACAAAGCTGCTTGGAAATGGCCCTTTCCCACACCCATTCCCCTCGTAGACTAAAGTACATATTCTTATATACCCTTTAGGCAGCGCAAGAATAGGGAGAGGGGGTTTGGGGGATCCTTCCCCCATTAGGAATCCCGTTAAGAATATATATATCTTTCGTAATGTGTAGCGAGTGAAGCTCCGGTGAGCGGCACGAGCGGAACCCTACTAGGAGACAAGTAGATGACTTAAGATCCCTACGGTAGGCTAGGACCAAACCCGAATGCCAAAGACTAAAGCAGATCACGCGAACGGAGGGCCATAAAAACAACTTCTAATAGTGCATGAGCTAGATCAGAATCATTCTAAAAAAATCCCTTATTTTTTTCATCGAGTCTGCACCAAAGATCGTGAGCGACCGGTCCGGCAGAACAACTCAATAGATAAAGAAGTAGCGTGAATTGCTTCATGCTCGTTCGAAGCTCAAAGTACCATTTGTACAAATAAGAATCTCCTACATTACACGATCTCTTCTTCATATAGATAGATATAGGATTTATGATGGAGCAATTACTTAAAAGTACATTTTGTGCAACAGTCCTTCCTATCTGATAGAAAAGGATGCCATGCCCATGCACTTGGAATTTGCGGGTCTTACACGGGCTCGCAAATCCCAAGTTTGTCTATGAAGAGCTAATCTAATTGTATTAGTGTTTCTAATTTCTTTATTTTGTGTAATACTAATGGATAGGATCTCATTCGTAAGTGCTACAAGATCTCGTGCACTGGAGCTGCTGGAGCAATTAGATTAGCTATGGGCCCGAATTTTCTCGTATGGAAGACTTTCTTTTCCAAGTAGAATCCCCTACCTAGTATATGAAAGAATGAAAAGGCGCTTTATAGTGGAAGATTCTTCACAATCCCTGGAGAGATGGTTTACTAATAGACCGAAGCATAAGGAATCCAACTCATCTATCTCATACACAGACAGATCATGAATGTTTGGAATCCCTATTATGCAAGGAGACATTGCTTCTGCGAAATAGAATTGAAAGCGAAAATCATAAATATACCAATCAGCAGGATCCACTCCTCCTGAGACGGAAGCCATAGCAAGGCCGCTTGCGCCTACGCTTGCCTCACCTTTCTGCATTGCTTCTTTTTCTTCCCGCCACCTATCCACATCTATCTCATGCGCCAGAGTTAGCAGCGCCGGATCAAGGTAATCAAAGTCATGACTCTCATCAGAATCTTGAGTTCTATCGAGATTGTCACTCCCACCACCACCGAAAATAGCAGGAGCAGCCCCACCAGTATAGCCAGTATGACGATGACGATGATGAGAGTCATGATCGTCAGCACCCTTAAGGCACTTCTTCCGCTCCAAAAATCGATGCCTTACCACTTGGACTCCATGCGCAGTCTGAGATATAAAACCACCTTACCTTTCTGAGTCGCTTACTTTAGCTTCCCTTCCCATGGGCTAAGTAGTGCCTTTATTCTTCAGCCTTAAAAGCTTGTTGTTATTCCTTCCCCGAGCAAACCTTCTCTGAGCCAACAGCCCGATCCATCTTAGTTCAATTAGGAAGTCTACGCACAACGAGAGCGAAGTCATGCGAACTCAGAAGCAAGAGCAGCATTTGTTTTGTTTCCGGCTTGTTAAGCTTTCTCATCGCGGTATACTTGAAATCAATCTTTGCCTATTCGATGGAAAGCGAATCGAAGTTGCTTGCGCGCTTCTTTGCAGTGCTGTTCTCTACTGCATCTTATCCAGGACCCGACGCTTTGTCTCTTGTTGCTGCTTCGGCGGATGCACCTTGTCTAGGAACCTATTTATCTTATTAAGTATCAACCGATGGAACGGGGTCTCCCTGTGCTTCAGATAGGGACAGAGTTCGAAACTCCCCAGCGAATGAGGTAAAGACAGAATGAACAGTGGGTCGGGCAACGATTCCGGTTGAAGCGGATCCATCCTATGCCTCATTAGTCTCTGGCGCGCGTTGAGCTTTTTTCTTCCTTTCCGTCTTTAAACCCACCTCCCTATACTTCGAAATGAGTTTCATAATCAGTTGCAAAAGAACTAGAATGAACACCATCTGGAGCTATGTCTGAAAGTATATTAATGTAGGTACGCTTAGCGCTTGGTAGGTCAGGAGCGGAGGTTGTAGTATAGTAGTTCAAAATCCAACTTCTGAAGCAGGGGTTCACTTTTCATAAGTTTTCCTAATCAAAAAGCCCTGTTCTAGCAAACTAACAACTCTCGTTTATACTGAAAGGAAATGGGCTAGCCAAACCCGACAATAACAGGCGAGAATGATTACGCGATTGCTGTTCAAAGAAGACAGGCGCCGGAGGCGCCCTCCCTCAAGTAGACAGGCAAGTCTGACGTGCTAGCTCAATGTTGTTCATTCTTTGCTAAAGAAATGTGGCTTTCTCACTACTTTTGCCAGTCAATGGGTGTTAGGTTCCCTTTCTCGTTTTCTGTTTAGGAAATTGCTTCTTCAGCGATCCGCCTCATTGCAGGAGGAAGGAACCGGAGCAACCACTGGAAGGAAGCCTAATGGTATGATTTCAGACCAAAAATGACAGCCGTTGGCGGAAGGACGGCACTTCTTCGCTTATTCAGGCATATGGAGGCTGTGGCTATACTCCTGAGCAGCTACCCGTTCCAATCTCTTTGACTAGGAAGGGGTATCCTACCATCATTCCTTCTTTTCATCGAAAACTAATGTATAAGAAGGATGATCGGGCCGATATGCTTGTGAAGATGTACTTGTCATGGTTTTCGCTAAGTAAGTTAATCTTACTAGCGCCCAAGTTTTCAAAGAAAACTTTGTCAAGTATAACTTCAGAGGCAAGAGATTTTGATAGTATTGAAATGGTTATCAATTCGTATAAACTAAGGTTTAAACAATTGATTAACCGTTATTGTCCCAAAATCTCTACAATTCCTGTCTACCAGGGGATGAGTTGGGTACCTACTTGGAAAGCTATACCTTCGGCTCCTTTGTTAAAGGATGCTATGAAGGAGTACCTCTCTTCTGATGAGGTTCATCATAGAAAGGAAGTAATAAAGGCACACTTTAATCACAAGAGTGTCTTTACAGCTCTTCATTATGAGCTGTTCGCCTTTGGCGACTTACTAACCTTCATACATTCAGGTCAAGATCACTTCTCTCCGGGAGTGATCTGGCCTCACCGTATTTGGTATGCTTTCGACGACAACAATACATTCTTCGCCAATCGTGATTTAGATTGGTTTGAGAAATGTTGCGGTCAGTATTTACCCTCCAACTCTCAGGTTGCATGCCCTACCATTCCTGGTAGGCTGTCATTCACCCTTGATGGGGCCGGTAAGAGAAGAGTGTTTGCCATAGGTAATTACGTTAAGCAGCGGTTGCTTCGTCCATATCACGATTGGTGTATGGAAGTTCTACGTTCCATTCCAATGGATGGGACTTTTGAACAAGAGCGACCACTTCGTAATTTAGTGGGGTCCACTCATGTGTATAGCTTTGACTTGAAATCTGCAACGGATAGATTTCCGTTGTTCTTTCTTTGAAGGCTTTTTGAATGCATGTTTGGGCCATCACTGGCTTCAAGTGTAGTGAATTCTAACTTAGGAATCAATCTCTTTGAGGTTAATCTTAACCCAAAGAAGAAGAGATCGGTTAGTTTCATAGTTGGACAGCCAGCCTCTAGGCTACTATCTCTCTTGGGCTCTCTTTGCTTTGTCACATCATGTTCTGGTGTGGCATAGCGCAGAACTTGTGTACCCTGGACATAAATTCACAAGGTACGCCATCTTGGGAGACGATGTCGTGATTGCGGATCCGTTAGTGGCACAGCAATATCAGCTGGCGCTGGCGAATCTGGAGGTCCCTATCTCATATCAGAAGTCACTGATATCAGATAGTGGATCTTTTGAGTTTGCGAAGCGATATTTTGTGAAGAGAGGCCGTGTCGACCTATCTCCAATATCGATGCGTACTCTATCCACTTACCACAACCCTTTTGGGTTACTTGGTATTCAGAACAAGTATAAAACGAGCTTGTCCTGTTTACTTAAAGTTGGTGGTTTTGGATACAAGACTATCTCTCGCCTCTTCACCTCGACATCCAAGCGGGTGAACCGTGTGAAAGCCCTGTATTCACGAAGTGTAATGGGGTCAATGCCCTTTGAGTTTTGGTTGGGCAGAGGGTTACCTCTGTCTCCCGCCTTGCGCGGTCGATTAATCAATCTCTTACGAGATGAGATGAAGCCACTCTAAGAAAATTCCTTCACATTGCTCCTCAGGATTGATTTCCTGGGCCCAAAGTGGAGGAATTCTTAGAGTGGTCATTACTTCGAGGTTGGATGAAAGAGTGGCTCCAGTACGTTAAATGGTACTGGTCTGTGGCTATGTCCGATGAGGTTAAGCTAGAAGAGTTCTTTTCTGTCCCATTGGTTGAAACTGACTTTCGGATTAAGTTTAATCCTAAGTCTGAGCTCAAACGTTTTGGGCTCATGTGGAAATGTTTTGACCTTGTGGGTCAATTAGGACCATCTTGGTGTCCTCCTGCACTTCCACCGTTGCAGAGTGATATCAAGTATGCTTACCTCTTAGGGGGATACAGCGGTACTGCCTTTATTGTACATGCTGAGGGCCTTACCAGCCCAAAAGCATGGAAAGGAGTGATCGAATAGTTGAAAGGAAGCATTTCCAGTGAATAAGAACTTGAATTGGGTCGGGCTAATCAATGGGGGCAAGTCTCCGAGGAAGGGTCTATGTCCCCTGTTTACAAAACAAAGCATGTCTCTCTTTCTATACGCAATTCAATCAAACTTTCTACATCTCTGTGAAGAAAGAAAAGTAGGCGCTTTTAAGGCCAGTGTGGAGTAGCTAGAACGGATGGGAGGTAATTCGTCCTACATTGGGTGGCTTGCTAAAGCCTTGTGTTCGTTTCAGTGACCTGGAGTCTTCGTTTGGGAAGTCTCCCTCTATGAACGTGAACTACGGAGGAGGAAGGATTTGATGTTGGAGCAGAGTGGAATCTGGAGCAGGGTATCAGGTTCAGACGACCTCAAACTGGATAGAGCAGGATTGGTGGAACCTGTGGTTGTCTCAAAATAGAAAGAGGTGCAGACGCCCCAACATGAGGTGTTCCAAAAGGAACTTAAGAGGAAAGAATAGGACTGGAAAAAGGTCCGCTCTTATATAAGAGCTACAGAGGCGGATGCGGATTCAGTCCGAGCTAAGTTCATAGGTATTGCCTAAAAAAAGATATTTTATAGAAAAATAGAGCACTGACCTAAACTAGACCTCTTCTAAGGCAGAAAGAAGGTCAACCTCACCTCAGGTAATCACACCTTTATTCCTCGATGATCAAAGAGTAAAAACTCGCTTTCGAGCTAACCAACCATGGAGCTACCAGCTAAGAAGCAAAACGAGTTCTCATTCACGGATAACTAAGCTTTGACAAAGGAGAGGGGGACCCTTATCATACCCGCCCTTACAGGAGCCTAACGGAGAAAAGGCTATGCCCAATAAGGGAAGGCTGCGGTAAAAGGATGTCCGTCTGTTGATGGCTAGCTCGTACAAGCAAATATTGGATCTAGGTTTGTTGATGGATCTGGTCTTGTCGAACAGGTCCGGATTCGAGGTTAGAACACAAAAGCCCACCAGCCGAGCTGAACTGCTTAGTGATGGAATCAATTCCCACGAACTGAGAACAAAAGGATGTACTTGCCCCCTTCCCCAGCCATTACCGCTCATCCACCGCTTTTTATTAAGAAATCCTGTCTTTGTCTTTCCAGGCTGTCTTTTGCGTGCTATTCCTTACGCCCTGAGAAAGAACCTCCATTTGGATTCATTTCAAGTCTCGAGTTCTTGTTTAGAATTCTCGTAGATGAAGTTCGAACGAGAGCTTTGATGCAATTCAAATTGACAAGCAGTAGTGACAGCATAATAAATGTCCGGAAGACAGAACAAAATCTTTAATTCCCGGGTTTCCTTTGCCAATAGACCAATCAATGGAAAAGTATCGGAAACAAGATTCAGTCGCTACAAGCGAAGGATAATAAGAAACCGGCCGTAAAACGGGTAGATTAACTAAAAGAAAATACACTTGGCCCACTAAGCACTAGGAGAGTCGCTTAGATAATATGCCTCGACCGGAAGACAAAGGGATTCTTCAGGTCTAGACGTAGCCTTCTTTAAATGTCATGCCAGTTAAGGTAAGCTCTCAGTGGATGCCATTACTTGACTCAATCTATCCGGGTGATCGAAGGCGTATCGCGATCGACGCTTATTATACGTTGCTTCGACCGCTGTGTACATCCCCAGCCAATAAGAGGAGTGGGTACCATACTCGCTAAGAGGAGATAACAGTGGCTCCGCGCCCCCTAACTACTGAAGACCTTAAAGAGGTGGTTGACGTTCGTAAGGCATAGATCGCTGATTCTCAACATTTAATTCTTTGAAACTACGCGCTAGACTAGACTAAGAATCTCTATATTTAAATAGTAAGATTTTTTATCTTTTATTGGCTATTGGCACTTCTATAGAATAGAAAGAAGGAGTTGTCACCCCTCGTCAAAGTACGCCCAAAGACTTATCTTCAATTCCTTTAAGCAGAGACCCCTTTTCTGTGAGGGGTGGTAGGCCAGTCTTTCAGTAATTTCCGAGGAGTGTCAGCAATTCAACAAGTTCTTTATAGGTTTACGAACACGACCTGGCAATCGTAGACCCTTCCTCTAGTTAGTGACTTGGCTCCCTTCCTTCTAGTCACTGCTAGTAGGATAACATCTATTAGTCCCTTCTCTTCCTTCTCCTTTTGCTTTCTTTCTGTCTTCTGGTTTAAGGTTCATAAGGGGGGTGCTCGCTACTATAAGACAGCTCCGCATTCCTTCGAGGCAATCGTAGCCAAGCTCTGATACTATTCAAGCTAGCGTGGTAACGATACTGAGGAGGATACCTAGCTAGTCTTGAACCAGAGCAGGGAAGTGAAGCCCTCGATTAGCAAATAGCTCCCCGTTCTATCCAATAGACTCTTTGCAAAAGTAAAAAGGCCAGTTTGAAGAAAGTCCAATGTTCCAGACATGCGAAGTCAGTGAAACTGTCGTTCAAAAGCTTTCTAGAAGTGAAAATAAATAAGATAACCTGATTCCAGCCGTAGTTTATTGGCTGTTAGGTCGGTGAAACTGTCCCTGTAGCTAAAGTAAAGCCAGTAGTTTGAGTTCTAGTTCAGGACAGGACAGTATGTATGGGACCTCTTGCTTAGGGCTTTGTTGGAAGCAAGCAACCAACCCGGCAGAAGTAGATCGGAAGTTTCCTGTTTGACAAAAGGGCCGCGTTAGCGGCGTAAGAGTAAGTAAGTAAACAGATCAGGTGTAGCCGGCAAACAAAAAGATCGTGTAACTTGACAGGTGCAAGCAGACAGCCATCCGTTCCCGTGGTTTATAGAACGATTCTTTCGTCCCAATCCATATGCTTTGGTGGGGTGACGAACGAATAGAATAGTCCACATCCGATATGATATATCCCCACATAGTCTGCTCTTTTATGTCCTTCAAGATGGGGGGGTGCGGAATGGTTATCAAAATGATCCTAAGCTTTCACAGTTTTAGGAAAGGCCAGGCCAGCGGTCTCGCTATTCCTGATGATCAGGCTAGGCAAGCTAATCACGCAATCCAGCTTCTCCAGCAAACCCCAGAATGTTCGCTAATCCTGCTAGCCTTTTTCGCAAATCTCATCCAATCCAGGACGTCCCTAATCAACCAGATCCAGCTATACAACCTAATCAAGCCTGCAGCGTCAAACCTTCATTGAATGGGAATTTCATTTATACTATTATAATAGGAGGGACATATATTGGAAGGGCATTTTTTGCCAGGTTTGTGTTGGCGGAGGAGTTCACGTAAATGCATTTTAGTTTCAGGAAAAACTTCCACATCTTTATCCCATGGTCTTAAATCGGCTTCACTCGTTGATTGCCGCAGATAAGCTTTTACTATGCATATGGAAAAGCGGATGACATAGAGACGTGGAAGACCTTCCAAATCCAAGAGCCTTACTTTTTTAGTTCCAACAAGGGATGCAAGCAAAGCAAGGAAATCTTTCTATAAAATAGGATAAACTGGTAAAGAAAGATATATAAAGTATCTATCGGCCGTTCTTACTACCTTATTGGCTGGCCTATTTGATCTGGATCCTATTGACTCATATGGAGAAGGACTGGCACTTTCCGGAGAGCTTACCTTAGCACAAAAGGCCTTAGCTATTGCTATTGAAGGAGAGTGCGGAAGGAATCCTATCTCCAAAAGCAACTCAAATTGTAACTGGATCTGGGGAAGGGGAAATAGCACTCGCTGGAAGGGACGACTACTGCAATAACAAGTGCTGATACTATCTTTATTAGATAGGGGAAAGTAAAGGCGTGAAAACGAATCTGCTATCCTAAAAGAAAGCTAACATGCCTAGATAGAGCACTATTCATTAGAAGAGCCAGAGCCCCTTACTTAATCTCTAGCTAAGAAGGAGTCCCCGGAGAAGGAATGGAAGGCGATGTAACATAACTTGAGGGAGAAAGAGACAACCATTGGATAGCCATAAACTGGAATGATACTGCCTGGCTTGAAGGAAACTCTGAAAAAGACCTGGATAAACCATATCCTGAGCTAGCTTCCTTTGCCCTTCACCTAGATGGATGAACTGGATTTGACTTCCTCTTTTTTGAGTGGGAACATCCAGAACTCTAACTAGATCTTAAACTCCAACCCAGAAACAACAGGGTTTACCATTTTTCTTTATTCTGCAATTGAACTTGTTTAAGAACTAGAAATGCAAGGCATGACTGAGAGAAGAAATAGAATTGGATTCGATCCTATGGAATTTTACCCTTTCTCTTGCGGATGCCCTTGAAAGCCGGATTTTTGTAATTTCATTTCCTAGTCAAATACAGAGAAGGGGCTATCAATAATAAAGCTAGCTGTCAACCTTAGTGAAAAGGCTTGGGAAAGGAGTTCTTTCTTTCCTTCTTGCTTTTTCCCTTCTTCTCGGGCTCTTCCTGCCTCCTTCTTTTCTTTTTGGAATGAGGAATCACAGTCCTATTGCTCTTAGAGAGAGTGCGCCTTCGTCCTAGTCTTTTACTAGTGATGCCCACTATCACTATCAATGAGTTACATTAGTCAACCTAACATTTACACCTTCAAGCTTTGTACAGAACTCTCTATCAGCTTGGTCAGTCATAGCTTCACGGTTAGAAATCCTCGTTCACCACCTACATGCTATCGGGGGGCCGAACCCGCTCCTCCGCGGAGAAGAAATCTTCCGGAAAGTTCCCATGATAGTTTGTTGGTGTTTCGATCAATGCACTTGCCATGGAGGCTATGCTTTCGCTCTGCACCATCAATCTAGAAAGCATAATCTAAGATTAGTTTGGGATGGGATCCGCGATATTGAACCCAATCCACTAGAACTATACCTGCAGCTCTAGCATTATCAAAAGTTTTGTTAGGCCTGAGGGTGACTCTTGAAAGACAGTTCCGGGAGTGAAGGTTGCCAAGTTCGGGGACTCCCCAGCTATATCAGCTACAACAGCAAATAAAGCAACTTTCGCACCAAGGGCATACTTAGCTGCAGCACCAGTATCAACAATAAATAGCTTATTCCCTTTCGCTATTCAAGCAGCAACTCTTGATTGACCTCGGCGCGGTATATGAGTTATTTATAGTTTCTATATACTGATTACCCGGTTAACCAGGAAAGCGGCTAATCCAGGGTTCGAGTTCTGTTCCTGACTTATACATCTTCAACTGTGTATTCCTATTCTGCTTCAACAGTTACGCCGACAAAAGCTGGTATGACTTATGTGGCATTTTGACTTCAATCAGATGATTTAATAGCAGCACCGGCGGCTATTCACCCTAGAACTTCATTCGGCTCCGAAAGCTGCTTCTCTTTATTTAGTTTTCGGATAGAAGTTCTTGAAAGGATACTACTACTGCTAAAGGCACAGGAGCTACATCAGCAAAAGTCTACCCTTTCATGGTGGACCTTTTCCAATATTTTATTTTGTCAAGCTCGGAATATGGGTCCATAAAAGCTCTGGTTTTTCTTGATTTATCTGGGGGTGTGGTATGATGAGGAGCTGGATTGAAAGGGGTATACGTCGCCCTTGGTAAAAGATCCGCCCTTGCAGCAGCAAACATCTCCTCTAACCTTCTTATTTATTCCTCGCGTCAAAGTAGTGATGATAGATCCCTCCCAAAAGTAATCTCATCACCTAGCTTTACTAGGTGGGGTTGGATTTGACAATGAATATAGCTATCTTCCCAGTATCATCCTCTGGTACACGGTATGAAAGAATTGCCCTGTCTTCTATTTGATACATGGAAAGAAATTCCTGGTCTATTCAGATATGGGTCTTTCACCGTCTGGTAGACAAGGAGCCTACCCCATCCCTTATGGGGACCAAGAGTGTCTGTTTTGAGTCTTTTGCCCCTTTTGCAATCAATAGTTGCAGCTAAATCAGATAACTGTTAGCATGTTACCGAATGAAGATGTTTTTCGACGTTAAAGGAGACTAGCTGCTACACTAATCCCAGAGTCCGATATCCATCTTCAGCTTCTCCGCTTCGGAGGTGAATGTTCATATAAATAAGAGATGCCTAAAGTCCAGTAGCATGACTCAAGGAGCCTTTTTTTTTTAAAGCTCAGTCAACCTTTAGTTGCTTTCATAGAAAAAAAACTTTATATGGGAAGAACGAGAGGGGTACTGATCACTATCCGAATCTGCTACTGAATAAGACTCTTCAAGATTGATCTTGGGTTAGAGTTAGCTAGACTTTGGGATAAATAGACTTTCCTTCTTTATACTATACGTACAGCCTCTCTGTCCTATACGACGGGGCCTCGAAGAAGTTCTCACCTTACTATACGATGCCACGCGCGGAACTCTTAACGAAAGAATGGTTAGCTAAGCCATTATCACGAAAGAGAGGGACCAAGAGAGACTGCCTAACTGAGAATCGGGCTCCGGTAAAAGAAAAAGGAGAGAAAGGGCTTCCGGTAGCCCACCTTATCGTTCTTCTATGCTTGGACGAGAGACGATCCAAATATAGTCAGCTAGCTAAGTACTACTGTCAGCCGCATAGATAATTATATTACCGTAGTTCTTCCTTTGGCCATACGTCCTATTTCCACTCAGAATGGTTCCTGGACATGAATAGGCCGGCCAGGAGAGAGGGAAGGGACTTACTGATGGCGCAAAGCTCTCTCTTTAGCTTGCACGGATACACAGAACAGAGCAGAGAAAGGAATGTGGTGTAATCAACGAATAAAAATATAAAAAGATTACGCGATTGGTCTCAAAGATGATGATCAGACAGGCAAGTCTATCTCACAAGCAACTATAGGAGCTTTTAATAAGCCCCTTTGATCAATGTTCCGTAGCCCTTATCAAAAGCCCTTATCAAAGGGTTGGATTGCCACATGCGGTACAGCTTAGTCGAGGTCTGCTTGGAGTCCCGGTTGAGAGGCCGATCAAGGAGCTTTCTTTGATGTGAAACCTTACCTTTTTGATGAGTTAGGAGATCGGAGTAAGAGCATCATAGAAAGAAAAGAAGAGTAGCTGAACCAAGCTTAGAAAGAGGAGCTAGACCAGGAAAGGAAAATTCCCTTCAGTCAAGGGACTTTCATTACACAGCAAATGAAGCAAGAAAGAATACTAATTCTTTTAGCCGGAAAAAGCAGTTTTTGTCAAGCAAAAGAAATCTTCAAGGCCAATGGGAAGATACCCGGGAACCCCTTACCTAAGGGGGGGCTTCTTACACAGGAACTCAATAAAGTAAACAAAACAACTTTAAATAGCGATATACGGGCTAGCCGGAATGGCTGAAAGGGCGTAAGCTTTCCAATGGGAACGTTCAATAAGTCTATTGAAATTGGCTCTGTATCAATGGAATCTCATCATCCATACATAACGAATTGGTATGGTATATTCATACCATAACATTAGAGTAAGAGACGGAATATATAGCCGCCAACGGCTGGTTTCATTTTTTGGGCGAAAGGACTTGCTTGTTTGTAAGGCCTTTTCTTCGCAGGAGTGCGCATCCGCGCACTGTAGTTTTCTACGAAATCACATTAGTAGGAATAGTTGCTGAAACATCTCCAGCGTCTCCACTGCCCACAGAACAATCGACTAGAAGACAGAGCAGCGGAGGGACTTCAAGTATTCATGTTCAAGAGCAAGAGTAAGTCAGGTTTAGGCGAGTAAGGAGAGGTCTTTCAAGCGCTTGTTTGGTACTAGAAGCAAGCTCGAACTACCAGAGAAATTGGGTGGGCCCCTGAAAAAAACCGAAATCAAAAAGAAAGAAGAGAAATTGGGCCATGTTTCCCGAGAGAGGCCGCCTTCTCTCAGGCCAGCAGTCTTCTACTTCTAGTCGACTGCTCTATGATGATCCCCTGTTCCTGGGCTCTGCTCGCTCGTCTACGCTCCGACCCTGTAATTGAAAACCGATGTTTCCTTACCTTTACTCGAGTAGGGGTCGTCAAAAAGGCAATCAATCAGAATCAAGGAAGAAAATAAAATGGAAATAGTGAATCAAGATCTAGATGGATCCCTATCTTTATCTCTATCCACGGAGATACCTATCTATATGGAGAGAGATCTATCTATGAATCGATCGTCACTATCCTCTATCCGGATAGATATGTCCCTATGAGCGACTACGCCGATCTTTTCTTATATGTTTTGGCCACGTCCGTTTCCGCTCCGAAGAGGAAGGTTTGGATCTTTCAATCTTATGTCGTGAGGGATGTGACCTATGTTAGGTCCATAAGATACCACAGCTTTTGGTGTTCTATGATTCACCTCCGAATAATGAGTAGGTAGTTCGATCCTTTTGATTCTTCTCTTCCTAGTAAACCGATGGGGGGATCCGGAGTAATAGGTCGAATTACTATATAAAGAAGAGTTGTTAACTATAGGACTTCTTGTTCGAGTAGGAAGATTTCGGTTTTTCTCGTTCCTTCTCTTCGATAAGAATAGGGATTTGAAATGATACAAATTCCTCTTCATTCTGTTGTGCTCAGCGAAGGAACTGCCTAAGCATACTTTTTCGGATCCAAACTTCTTTGTTCTTTCTAAGTCTTCTTTTTGCATAGAAGAACGCAACCGTTGCAAAAACCGGGATTTTAGTAGTAGGCGGCACCCCCTCAACGTTTTGAGTAGGCGGAACCATTCTGTTTTGGTTCTTCTCCACATTCTTACCGGCAGGAATTTGCCTATGATTTTTTCAACTGATATGTCGATATAGAAAGATCTCCTTATTTCTTCACCGCGGGTTCTCGCGTCATTTTCTTGAAAAGATATTAGATCACCGTGGGACACTTTCAAATGAGTAATGCTTACCATTCCATTATTCACACAAACCCTTCGATGACTTATCGGCTGCCTTGCTTGAGGAATAGTTTCACGAAAATGGAGACGAACCGGAATAACGTCCGATCTTGTTTCTGGATTGAGTGGAAAAGGGATATATGAAGTTCGTTCTGTTCCTCTGTGCATCTCTGTGATGGGTAAATCCCCATGAAAAAGGGGCAACTTTCGTGTAGTTTGTGATTGGATGTAACTGTTAAGATTTCCTCTCGGATAAATCTTTCTCAACATAGATCTCTTCTTGCTCCTCAATCTTCGGAGAATGCGGCGTTGTGTTTTTGTAAGTTCTCTGTTCCGAACATTTCCTGGAAGTAGACGACAAGTTTTAAATCTTAATGCAGGCAAGGCATATCTCGGTTTTTCAGTCTTTTTCGCCACATCGCGTATAACGGGAATCGAACCCCTCTGCTGCTGGCGGGCGGATGGATAATTTCCTACTTCGATCCAGCAAACTCCGGAGCCTCAGTGGACAAGGTAGGGCGCCGCAACGCGTCAGGTTGCTTTGCCCCTAACCTAACAAGCAAGGGCCCCACTATAGCGTTAGCCCCTATTTGAGTAAGGCGCGCGCAACCTAGTTTTAGCTCCCGCGCCCTGCAAGAAAACCAAAACAGCCGGTTCCGACCCTGAACATAAACGTTAGTTATTAACATCTCGCGGCTATATAAAAGAAAAGCGCGCGTTAGCGCGCTTTTCTTTTATATAGGGGGTAATAGGTTTGTGAGCTATATATTCCGTGTCCATGGCTTTGACTAAGAAATCCAAACCAACCCACCGGGAGAGAATCTTCTGACTTAGTCCATTGCTGCGGGATGTGGCACCGGGAGAGAATCTTCATATTTACTCAACCTCTCAGCTTACGACTAAAAGCAAGGGGGGCTCATCCCTTGCTTGTTCTGGCGCGCTAGCCGTTGTGATCTAGTCGGGCCCTTGCTTCTTTAGGTTGAAGCGCGTTAGCGCAGTAGTTTGATTGCGTATCGCGCTAGGCGCTCACCTTTTTTGGCTTCGCTGGGTGTAATGAATAGAGATCTCCCGCCAGCAGTCTTCTCTTCCTATCACTTCACTTCGTTCGAGAGATCTGATCTCTTCGGACCTCACCGGGCCGGGCGAAGGGGAAGGAAGGGGTGGGTGGTCCGGGAACAGCAACGGGAGAGGGCTCGTAGCCCCCCCTCTCCCTCTTCCCCACGCCTATTTGTTCCCCGGGCCCCGGAGAGATGCGGAACTCTTTTTTTTTTTTAATAAAAAAGATGAATAGATAGGGCCGTGATACATTCCGGAATATTGTAAAGGTAAATAGACTCTTTTCGTCCCGCCCGCCTGAGGACCTATGTGAATGTTTTGGAATGGGGATGTTCGCCTTTTGTAACAAGTAGACCCACGATACGGACTAATAGATGTTCCTACTGTTACCCGTAAGTAAGATCTATTCATAGTTGGTCAGTCCCCCACGGCACGGCTTCTCGCTTTTCATGAATGTGTCTCCCCCTCTGCTTATGTGAGTTTGACCCGCCTTTGACTCTGCTTGCTTCTAACTCCCTATGAGCCGTTTTACGACCAACCTTTTTCGGAGGGTCGGCGGGACATGGGAGCCTCAGCTCATGCATCGGTTTACCGAAATCACCCCCGCTATCCCACTTCCTTCTATTCAAAAGGCGAGCAGCCCTTAAACAAAAAGGCCAAATTCGGGCTCTTCAACTATATTTATGTTGCCCTAAAGTAGGTAGCCCCGAAAGCCTCACTCATAAGTCGCCGGGGTTGACAATGGAAAAAGCAGATGGGCCGCGGAGTCATGGGAACGAGGAAAAGTCGTTATTTGTTGGAACAGAGATGCGAACGGAGGCCCGCCTCCACTCCCCTTTCTCCTCCAACCCACAACCTTCTAGAGAGGCCTATACCTAGCCCAAAGCTGGGGGCCTCAAAACAGATCAAGCAGGAGTTTCAGTCAGAATCACTCTACTGTGCCGCCGATCTATTGATTCCATTCATTGCCAAAAACAAGGTGGCTTGCGGCGCTTTCAAGCCACACTGGAAGGGAGGGATAAAAACCTCTCTTAAGGCTATATAGGGTTGGTTGGGTCTTTGACTTTGACCGCCGCAGCGGTAGCGAAAGAATCCTACGCAATCCTAGAGCTTTCTATTTTTTTTTTTTTTTATTTTATATAAATAGAATCGCGTGGAAAGGAGCGAAGCCTCTTTCGCACTTTCTATGTAGATCGCGTATACAGGGGATGCTGTACATGATCCTTTGATCAAGATTCCGTTACCGATTCTATTTTTGCTTTTTTTCTATTCTATTTTTAGCTCCGTTTGTTTGATTGATTCTTTGGGCGGTAAGTCAAGAGCCGATCTCCAAGGCAACTGATTCTGGAAATAAGGAAGAAGTCGTCAAGAGGAGAGGTGTAGCCGATGAGCAAGAGGATGAGTAAGCTAACATAACTGCAGGGGATGATGAACACAACTATCTGATGATGTATCTCAGCTGCTTCATTCTATTGAAGCTTGGGTAATTGATGATCAGATGGATCGGGTAGACGACCCAGCAGAAACATGGATTCTACCTGAGTATTACCCCGGTTCATTCTCCATATCGGCCTGGACTCCTAAAGCAAATAAGCCCCCCGATCGAAGATGAAAGCCAAGGCGGACAGCAAAGGCCATTCTCGATATCAGCAAGATGAACGCCTCTCAGGCCACTGCATTCTCTTGTGCGCACCTCAGACTCCAGATCCCACGTCCCTGATCTTGGGTTTAGCCCACGTCCCGCTTCCCCCTCCAAAAAGAAAAGAATCGGTCATTCTGGATAAGTTCCCCAACGCCCCCAGAGGTATCCCCAAACCAATGTTTAGGGATTCCCCAAACATTGGTAACGTAACCAGGCAGTGACGGAACATGAATGAGACGCTCAACTCACAGGGACTAGATAGGGAACTCGTCACCTTAGGTGCGTGACGCGGCTCCACAAGCCTAAACTCGTGTGGATGTCTCCCCAACGTTGGATGAGGCTCTCCTCTCCACGTGTGATCCACGAGACCATCCCATCTCATCCTATCAGCACGCATTCCATCAATTCCAAGATTCAAGACAAGAAGTAGAATCAAGAATCAAGATCTTGATCTTGAATCATATTACTCGCGAGTCTTTCTTGTTTGTACCGATTCTTTAAGGATCTTGGGATAAAGATTAACACCTGACTCATTGTACTCATGACCCGGCAACTAATTTGATAAAGAGCACTATTCTTCTTACGAGTAGAGAGTTTACAAAGTGGCCCGGACAAGTGGGCACGAGTACTAAGAAGTCCAATAGGACTAAGGCCTCAATATTGAACCATTGGGTAGAGAAGGACTCTAGCCAAATCAAGGACCAAGATCCCCCCCAAAAAGTCGACCAAGAAATCACGTTTTGAGATCCGTTCTCAAAATTGGTCCAAAGTCAAGAGAAAAGATTCATGACCATCGAATAGCAAAGATAGGGACATGGTTCATTATGAGTTGATCCCATATACAAAGGGAAATAGAATGGCGCCAAACCAGAGGGTTATTGGAAGACAGCTTCTTTCATTGAGGAAGTCACCACACGGAAGTGGAAGCAGAGCCTAAGTGTTTGCGAAGCTAAAGAAGGCCTCAAAAGCAATCCCCATGCGCCGGACAAGAGGTGAACTTGAAGTGTGAAAATGAATGGATGCAGTTACCGTCAGGAATTTTATAAGAAATAGGTATGAACCAGTAAATGCTTGTAATGGATAAAGCAAAGACAGAACCATCTAAGAGGAGGGCATTCTATCTCGTAGTAGGGGTGGAAAGCCATGATGATTTCGAACAAGGACTGCAAAGCAACAAAACTAAAGCAGCATCACCAGAGAACCCAGAATAGGTCACTGGGCAAAAGAGAGCACAGATCCGCATCCTGGTAAGTTTGACGCCATTCCAAATGGCGCGCGGAGAAAACAATCGAAATGGCGTCATATGGAGGAGCTTTCAGAAAAGGCCCTGGATCACAGGGACAGCTCGGGAAGGCAGAAGCCAGCGAAGAAAACGGAAGGTTGCTTTGCCACCAACAAAGCGAAGCCAGCGAAGAAAAGAGACGTCTATAGAAGTATAGCCCTTTTGACTACAGCCCTGGTCTCCGACCACCCTATATAAAAGGGCTAACGCGCTTTACTTAAACAAGCAAGGGGTGAGCCCCAGCAAGCAAGAAGAAGATGCGCGTACGTTGCAACCAAGCACTTGGGCTCCGTAAAGCCTAGCTGCTCATAGACCACTCTCCCCCGATGGTCGAGAGGTTGTATGAAGATTCTCTCCTCTTTCCGTCCGCTCTTCCCGAAGTGAGCGAATTGCATGTAGAGATCCGTAGGGGCTTATAGTTTAATTGGTTGAAACGTACCGCTCATAACGGTGATATTGTAGGTTCGAGCCCTACTAAGCCTACCACCCCTAAAGTACAGTCGAAGTCCCCGCCACCCTGCGGATCTCAATGATGCGACGGCACCTGGAACCACACTGCTGCCGCTGCCCTTCGGGCACGCCTCCTACGCTTACCACTCACCTACGCTCTTGCGGCATGCCCCCTTCGGGCAAGACGGCGGCCATTTCCCACGCGAAGCAGCTGAGCGATAGCTCTTCGATCGCTATATTCTTGCGATAGCGAAGGTCAGATCAATCTGAGCGAAGTTACGGCTTTAGGCGAAGAGCGAGAGCGATTCTATAACTTATAGTTTTTGTTTTGTTCCCGAACAACGATCATTCATTACGGCCGGCCCGACCAAAGACTGAAAGCCCGGTCCGGGCAAGCTATATTATGGAACTGATCTGACCGAACTGGGAAAAATGGAACAAGATCTCGATCTCAATAAGGAATTGGAATCAGGAAGGGCCGGCAAGAATCAATGCGATAACGAGGGGCGATAGCGAAGGCGTGGTTCATCCTCTAAGATAGAGTAGATGCGAAGGTTCGGATCGAAGATCTTCGCGAGACGGCCCATGAATCTCGAGAATCGAGCGTGGGGCGCGTTAGCCCTACCGCATTCCGGCCCCGGGGCCAACAATTGGTCCTTTCTTTCTCTCGTCTTCTCTGTCTATTGAACAATATTCATTGCCTCACCTAAACGGCTATGTCAATAGTCATCGCCTTGCCCTTGTCTAATAAGCCGTCTGAAAGACGCATTGCCTCTTTCAGAGCCAATTCTTCAATGGCCTTTTCCTTTCCTTCTCTACTTCCCTCGAAACTCCCCGTAACTGCACTCGCCACTTCAATCGCTACAAGCCACCGGAGCAGATATAGCAATCGGAGCTGGAGCTTGGGGCGTTCTCTTTCGTTCCGGCTATCTCAACTCAGCCATTCCTGTTCGTTCGGCTGGCGGATCAGCTGATCTACGACCACCCTCTTCATGGTGAAATGGCGGAAGCGAGGCTATCTGGTCTAACGACCAGTGCGGAGGCGCGGCAGGGGATTCGTCGAGATAAAGATCACATCGTGGTTTTGGCCTGGCCCATTTCTCCTATTGCTGGGATTGCTGCCTCCGCATCGGATCACTCGGCTACCAAAAACCAATTTTGGGCCCTAAGTTTTCTGGCATCGAATCGAGCCCCAATTATGTCTGGTAGGAGAGGTAGGGAGGGTTCGGGTGCGGATGAGCGGGAAGAGGCGGGGATCGAATCATCGGCTTAACAGGCAGTTGAAAGGGAAGTAATGAGGTAGGGATTTGAATACCAAGGATCGGATGCATGGCCTGCCAACTTGATAGCTGCTTCAAATCCATCTATCTATGAACGAAAGAGGTAGCAATCTCCTCCTTGTGGTTAGTTTTTATAAAAAAGCAACAAGCTCATCCCCTCTTGATCCTGTGAATTCATTAGATGGGTCATCCCAACATTCGTTCCAATCCGATCAAGTATCGTTCCCCCCTTACGCAATAGGGGCCGCTTTTACGTCCGCTTTTCTCGTTGATTATTTAGTTGATCCCGTCGACCGAGAGACTGACGCCAGCCAGATAAGAATGTCTTTTATGGATTTCGAGTCGGGAATAGAGCAGTGGCGGGATCGTTGCTTGGTCCAAGCAAGAAAAGCGGATCACCACCCTATATAAAAAAAAGGGCGTTAGCGCTTCAACCCTAACCAAGCAACTCCATGAGCCCCGTTATTTATTATTTATATAGGATAAGATGTAAGGCGCGCGCCAGAACCAAGCAACGGCTAGCGCGCCAGAACATGAACTACAGCGCGCGCGCCAAGCTAATAATTGCGCCTTTTTAGGAGATTTTCAGCGGCCTTATTGAGAAGGCTGAAAATCTCCCATTTACTAACTAATAGGAAATAAGCTAAAGCCCCAAACCAGAATTGACTAAGAATTACCAAGTGCTTGGCCCAACCTAATAAAGGCGCCCCTTACTCAAATAAGTTGGCGGAATATATAGCCGTTGCGCCTTAGTGATCTACGACCAACGGCTATATATCTTGCTGAGTAAGTATTCATATTCTCTCCCGGTGCCACATCCCGCAGCAATGGACTAAGTCAGATTCAGATTGGCCCCTGTTGAGTTTTGGTTTTCTTGCTGGGCGCGCTAGCCGTTGCTTGTTTGATTCTTGCCTCCGTTTGCTGGTTCGGACAGCAATTCCTAGTAAAGGAAGAAAGAGCTCTTCTCTAGCTGGATTGGCAAAGCAAGGATAGCTACTAGTAAGACAGCTCCTAAGTTTATAAGACTAAAGCTACTTGTCGGAGCACAAATGGAGAAGGTCTTAGTACGGCTATTAGTACAGTTGATTAAGAAGGTCACTGATGTAAGGAAGCTATAGTGGCTAGTCTATACGGCTAGGCTAGTAGGAAAGGGAAGCGGAAAGAGAGAAGTAAAGAAGGTCTGTCTAACCGGATAGTCGAACAAGACAGTAAGTAAGGCAGAACTAGTAAGACAGAAAAGAAGAGGAAGAAAAAAGGTCACTATTCATAGAGTCAAGTAAGAAAGGAAAAGAAAGAAAGGTCTTTAGTTACAGTAGTCTGCCAGCCAGTAGTACCTGTAGTCAGAAAGCCGAAAGCCGCCCTTTTCGTAACTGGGAAGGGTATTGCCAACTATTCGCCAAGTAAGAGAGGAAAGAACAGATCTTTCTTACCGGCTGGCTAACCAGACAACTAGTCAATAGAAGAGGTATTCTCCCCTTTGCTAGCTTTACGAAATCTTTTCCTCTTTAACATGGAGCAGTACTACTATGAATAGAGGTAGATAACTACGAATAAATAGTTTTTTATAAAAATCTTTTTTATTTATTTTTTTATAGTAGGGTTTTTAAAAATTGCGTATATATAGTGCTCCGCTAGTCTGGGTTTCACATAAGCATTCCTGAGCTGTACGGACCTTAAGAATAAAGGCTTCAAACCAAGGGAAGGACTGTTTTCACATGCCACAGTTAGGAGTTTGAAGTACGATACTGACTGTTCACTTTCTCAAAATTGACTCCGTATAGTCTGTACCGGAGTGGTTAATCGTCAAAAGAACAACAATTGGTTGTTGCATTTCAATTCATGTAATGTAAAAGAGGGCTTTCTCGTCTCGCAGGCAGGGGTGAGCTTTCTCACTATACAATGACCACTACGAACGAAGGACCAACGACGATGAAGGAGGAGAAGGAGGAGGAGGAGGAGCTAATTCGGACGGTACGAAGAAATTCTGAGTTCATGCCACGACGATCTATATGGAAGGGCAGTTTTGTTGATGCATTCCTGTTGAGAATGCAGAAGAAAAGAGATCTTCTTTTGAACAGGAAAATTTGGTCACGTAGATCTTCTATTTCGCCGGAATTCGTTGATTGCTCCGTACGAATTTACAATGGAAAAACTCCTGTTCGTTGTAAGATCACTGAAGGAAAGGTTGGTCATAAATTTGGAGAGTTTGCTTCTACACGGAAACGAAGACCTTCGAGAACTAATATTGGACCGGGAAGAGAAAAGGGGAAAAAGTAAAGTCTAAGCGCATATGGCACGAAAAGGAAATCCGATTTCACATTTCATATTCACTCTTTTTTATTCTATAATCAAGTTTATAGTGAAATAAAAATATCTGATTCTAGTTGATTTAAAGTTAGTTGATTTAAAAAAAATTCCAAGCCGCCTCTAGCATTTCCATTTCGCGATTCAGATTCTGAGCGCGAATCTGTACATTCCTCAGAATCTGAAGAGGGAGGCCCGCACGACGGGCCTCGAATTGAGACTCGCCCCCCCTGGGGGGGGGCTCGGGGGAACCTGTCCCCCGATCTCTTGCGGAAAACGAGGCGGCTCATCCCGCTCAACCGCTTACCGCTCGAGAGCGGGAGAGTGCTTCTTGCTCTAATTCTCAGGCTAGGGCCCGTCTGCTGCGGTATTACACCAACTACCATTTCTGGTTCCGGACCCGGACCCAGTCTCGTGCTCTTTCCGGATTTGGCTCTACAAAGAGCATGCGTCAAAAGATGCAAACGAAATTCTTCAAGGAGAAAACCATTTCTCTATAAAAAGAATTTCTCAAATTTAAGAACTCATCCAATCTGACGCAAGGCTCGGAGAGCCTTTTAATTCCAATAAAAAATTAGCGAATTTCTATTTTTCGTTAGTTAAGAGAGACAGAGATGAATACTCTATCTCATCTCTAACTCATTTCTTATCTGACCTTGAAAAACAAAAAGAAAAAAGATAGCAAGTTCTATGCACAAGTTTTCTCAGTTCTTTCTAATTCACAAGAATAGAAGCCTTTCTTTTCTTGAGTTGCAGAAATATGCAACAGGATAAAGGAAACCGATTGATAAACTTGCATGGGGCTGGCTATTCACTCACTTTTTTCTGCTAATGTGCAGCGGCGAGGAGCCAACTGGTTGTTGGACCAACCTATGGTGTGTTCCGGCGAAGCGCCGGGTTTTTGGGTTGGAGCGTGAGCGGGCGGGGGGCTCACACAAGGTTGTGAAGGACCCCCGTAGGGCCTTTCTGAAGTGTGGCCCACACACGGCCAGGGGGGAAAGAAAAGGGAGGGGGGATAGAGGCGCTACTAAGCGCTTGGGCGAGTGGTCTCAGTTTTTTCTGAGATCGACTTTTTTTCTTCCAAAACCTTTCTTTTTTCGGTATGCCGCTCCGCGAGCAAGGAGCGCCGCGAGCAGAGCGAGAGAACGAAGTGGGCTGTGGTGATGTCAGAATTTGCACCTATTTGTATCTATTTAGTGATCAGTCCGCTAGTTTCTTTGATCCCACTCGGTGTTCCTTTTCCATTTGCTTCCAATAGTTCTACCTATCCAGAAAAATTGTCGGCCCACGAATGTGGTTCCGATCCTTCCGGTGATGCCAGAAGTCGTTTCGATATACGATTTTATCTGGTTTCTATTTTATTTATTATCCTTGATCCGGAAGTAACCTTTTCCTTTCCTTGGGCAGTACCTCCCAACAAGATTGATCCGTTTGGATCTTGGTCCATGATGGCCTTTTTATTGATTTTGACGATTGGATCTCTCTATGAATGGAAAAGGGGTGCTTCGGATCGGGAGTAACCACTAGTGATAGGGCAAAAATCGGGGGGAAGGACAAAGGAAAAAGCGATGCCTACATTAAATCAATTGATTCGTCATGGTAGAGAAGAAAAACGGCGCACGGACCGTACTCGAGCTTCGGATCAATGTCCCCAGAAGCAAGGAGTACGCCCGCGTGTTCCAACGAGAACACCGAAAAAACCAAATTCAGCTCCACGTAAGATAGCCAAAGTACGGTTGAGCAATCGACATGATATATTTGCTCACATTCCGGGCGAAGGTCATAATTCGCAGGAACATCCTATGGTCTTAATAAGAGGAGGTAGAGTGAAAGATTCGCCAGGTGTGAAATCCCATTGTATTCGAGGAGTCAAGGATTTGCTGGGAATTCCGGATCGAAGAAGGGGCAGATCTAAATATGGTGCGGAAAAACCCAAATCGATATGAATGGAAGATGCCTCTGGAACTTCTTTTTCGAGGGAAGAAGAGGTACGAAGTCACTCGACTGAAAGGAGAGGGAACAACCACAACGTTAGGCCCCAAAATAGAACTATACTACGCCCTTCCGAATGACTATAGTCTACTACACGAGCCAAGAAAGAGTGTAGTAGACTCCATTCGCCCGTGGAGGTGAGTGGAGGAAGAATCCACAAATATGCTACGGGTATTGCTTCTAATAAAAGCTCGTTCATAAATTCACTCGACCACTTGTTAGTCTTGCTACACTACACGACACGCGTGACGGGTGAAGTTGAAGCAGACACGGTCAAGTGAAGTCGACTTCACATGTGATTCAACATACCATATTGACATAATAAAGAAGATAAGGGGCTCGCCCGGCTGAAAAACTACAGGGCGCGCTAGCTAAAGCGTTAGCCCTTATTTGGTTTAGTAAAGGGGGTCGCCCTAAACGAGGTTGGCCAGATTTCATCTCCTGCGCGCTGGTCGTTGACCACCCCTGATAACCAAGCCTAAAGCGCCACTTATTAATCAATCTCTGGTCTCCGACCATCCCTGATAACCAAGCCTAAAGCGCCACTTATTAATCAATCTCTGGTCGTTGACCACCCCTGTAGTTTTCTCGCCCCCTTCGCTCCACTTCCTTGAACTGGCGAAAGATGTACAAAGGGGCGTTCATTAGCCCTACTAGTAAAGCACAGGAAAAAGAGGGATGGATTTCGACCTTGCTTTTAGTCGTAAGCTGATCTGACTAAAGCGCTTAGCTCATCAAACAAGTGCGCCAAAAGGGGGGGGGTGGTATCGTATTATCTTATAATAAGAGCACGCCTGCTTTTAGCTTGTAGTTTCACTCTTGCTTTTGCCTTACCTTCTATTATATTAGTAAAGGGCGTGTTCTCATCTTTTGAAAGAAAGATGTACAGTGGCGGTCTTCTCGTCACTCTTCGGAGCTGAGCTAGGCACTTGCTACAGGGCGCCCTAAACGAGTCAAGCCGAGACTTGAATTTCTTTTTTCGTAGTAGGTACTCGGCTCCGCCTCCTCATCGGTCGGGCTTGCTCTCATCTAAGAGAAAAAAAGGTAGCCCTTTGGGACACTCTTTATCTTAGATGAGAATCTTAAGTAACTCAGCGCTTCAAAGACAAGAGTCACGTAGCTTTCATACGGCGTCAGTCATCGGTTCAATTCCGGGAGGGGCCTTTTTTTCGGTATTTAGCTCCGCGAGCAAGGAGCGAATGAACATCAATCTTCATATCAACATATGAATATCCTTCGCCCGTTATCCCCTCATCTTCCTATTTATAAGCCACAGCTCACTTCGACGTTTCCAATTTACCATAGAATCTCCGGGGCTTTCCTAGCCACTATAGTTTTGTTTAGTTATCTTCTTTGTCTGAAAATAGGTTTGATTTGCTTCACCTATGAGAATTTCTACCAATTCTTGTTTTATTCATCAAAGCTCATCCTAATCTCCGTCGAGATTACAGCCTTAGCCCTGTCCTATCATCTGTATAATGGAGTTCGTCATTTATTGACGGATTTTTCGGCATTTTTGTATTGTTCTTTGATTAGATTAGCCAGAAAAAGATGGAAATAAATGACTCTTTCATTTTTTCTATAAATCTTTTCTTTTTTCTTAATGAAATGTTTATTAGCGTTGATAGCTCTCTTCTTTAAAGCTTATGCCGTAGAAGCGGCTATTGGCCTTTTATCTGCATCTTTCCGACCAGGAATGGGTTCGCTTTGTTTGGGATGAACTCGCAAAGACTCGACCCGAGGACTTCCCTCTGGTTTAGTATTTAGTAATGAGTGGCTTTATAAGACTCTTTTTTTTAGTTCCAATGAAAAAAAAGAGTTTGAGCTCTCTTGGCTTACTTTTAGCCACGCGGGGCGGCTATCCGCATGTGTCCCAAAGTGACGTCCATTTTTTGGTAATGGATATACTCGAGAGAAAAGGTTTGGAATTCGACCCCCCATTACTAAACCAAATAAGGAGGGAAGTTTTCTCGATTCTCTTATCATCGAAAAAACCAATTCTCAATTTTTTCAACAAATACTTCGAGAAAACGAAGACTTTCTTAACCACATGAATAGACTGAAGGTTTTTATTCCTGCACCGCCGGCCTTACGCTTTCTTGAGCGAGAGTTCTGTCTTTTAGTGGAGCTGTTCTCTTAGCTAAAATCATCGTGGGCTGCCCTATTCTTTCGTCAGCTTCTTGTTCCGGTGGTTGCTCGCTGCCATCCCTGCCCGAACGGAACGAAGAGGCCCTGCCCATCTCTTTCTCCCCTCCTCCTAGGGGGCTCAATTGCACACACAAATATCTTGGTCTCCCATACGTTCGTTATAACGAATGAAGGGGAGACCACCGGCAGTTGCAAATGCCTGCTATCGCTGGTTTCACTTCATTCCCTTCCCGACCCGGCTGGGGAAGGGAGAACCGGTGAGTAACTTCCCTCGATAGAAGATGTAGTAACTGTGGCCAGTCCAGCTGGGCTCGTTGTGCCAGTTTCTTTCTTATCTGTCAGATGGGAAGAACTAGCGCGTTTGGGTTCAAAACGGGCCTAACAAAAAAAGAAAAAGAGGCGTGTGATCTCTTATCTGACTACTAGAAGACCCAACCACGCCCTTTGCTTGTTGCAACATACTTTGCAGCGGCATAGCGAGCTTCGGTCCCAGCCCGCTTGCTGTCTCCTGGAATGGCCTAACTGACATCCCCGAAGGGTATGATGGGCATTGTCTTTCCTCTTTTGATCGAGGTCCGCGGGCCCTACAATATCAACTAAATAAGCGGTTGTGAGCGAGTGTAGGACCTCCTATTCTTGCCCGGGGGTGACAACTCCAGCCCTAACCGTGGTGGGTTATAGAAGCCCCCACTCTTACTTTCCTTCCAAGCCTACCCACCGCCCTTTTTACCAGAACCGAACATGGTTTGGAACCCTGCGCTCCCCGCAATCAGTCAGCCGGCAGGGGTGGCTGTTATGGTAGCCCTTTGGGGGGCTGACGGTACTCCCTTGGGTGGATGTCAGGGAGAAGCTCTTAAATATTCCAAATTAATGCACGGCTCTTCCCCGTCACAAAGACTCCCCGCTGTCTTGTTGTCCCTCGTACGCGTATCACACATGGGGACATTGGATGCCGGCAAAGATGCCTTAAAAGACCCGGAAATGGTCATACGTTCTATCTACCTAGGGGCCTTTCTCATTCAGTGGTAAACCTTACCAAGACTAGTTGCCTCAACGAATTGATATGCTTTTGCTTTTTGTGACACCGGCGAATGCTGAATACGGAGGAATACAATGAAATCAGAACAAAGCAGGTAGACCAAGCGAGCAACCATAATTAGGGCGGATTAAGCACTCAGAATAAGCTCTTTTGACCAATTAGCACGTTTGGTAGCCAGAAAGAAGATATCATAGAAAGCATTCACTTTTCTACGGTCACTGATCAAAAATGCATTCAGTAAGGGATTTTTTTTTCCAAGTGCCCATCCCCTTATCCTAGCAGTCCATTGACTTAGAAGGGGACCGGGAAAGTTTGATTGCGTGGAAAGGGATAGTGCCGGCTATTTGACTAGACAAGTGGTATTTCGCTTCGGGTCTTTGTGATGCCTATCGGCGGAAGAGGGTGTTGCGCTAAGGTTTGATGAAGCAGAGGGAAAGGGATAGGACTCGTCTCGGCCTAGGATTCGAAATCAACAAAGGTGCCCGGTCCTAGCAATTCTCAACATTCCAAATTATGGCTATATGTCTGACCAGAGAAACCGACGTTTCACACTCCTCATTTTCGGATTGGATTGTTCATCCGAAGGACTTTAGCTCCTCGATCCGAGTCTCGTTTGATGAAATGAAGCTTACGATTCTGTTAGTGAGAAGCTCAGTTCCGCTTTAAGCCCTACAAGCTGGCAAGAGAACTAGCCCTAAAGCGGGCCCTAAAAGCAGGCAACCAAGAGAGGTAGGCGCGGAAGGAAGTGCTTCCAGTCGATTGAAGCTGAAAAGACTCCCCTCACTAGAAGACATTCCCTCGGCCCTAGATGTTCTTTCTGAGGATGGGGATAGGGATTTGGATGCCTCAGTGGATTCAGATCCTTGATTACGCGGATTCGTATGCCTATTTTGTTGATTACGATGCAGAGGGATCGATCGCACTTCTTCTATTAATGATTCTTTATCTGGAACTGGTTAAAAAATGCTTTCCTTTTATGCCGTTCGGGAGGGCTTGGTTCCCTGGGACTGGCTATTCCTGGTTAAAGATCAGAAACCTCGGAGTTGCAAGCAGCATAAGGCAGCATAAGAAGGGGTTGCTGGTTCGGGCGTGATGGCTCTCGGCTTTCGTGACATTGCTTTATGTCACTGGTACTTGTATCCCGCACTTCTTCTCCTTATCCCGCAGCACCTTCTGTTGTGTAACTTCTCTTTATGGTTTAATGGATATTATTATTAATATTTGAGTTCTTTTTTGACTGAGCCAAGACTGCATCTCTTAGTCGATTGGACGAGAGCGAGGGTGAGGCGCTTCCCCCGAACACTTGTGTTACTCGTATATCTAGTACTTATGTATTGTATTTCTTTTTTATTTATTTTCGTTATAGTAATACAACCAATACAAAACTACTAAGATAAAATGAAACATATACAAAATCAGAAGAATGAGAAAACAGCAGACTATGACGGAAACAATATATGGCTTACTCCTCCATCCGCTGATGCATGAACACAACCAAAGGAAAACTCTCAAGTTTTTTGGTAATTGGCAAGCAACAAGTCGATCATCATCCCTAATCAAGGATAATGAATCATATGGCTCCTCCAGGGATAAATTCAAGAATGCGATTACGTATATCCTGCACATGACTTCACAGCCTTAATAACTCAAACGCAAATGGAAACATCTCAAACTAAAAATAATATATTAAAGCACTTCAGCTACTCCCACCTATTTAAAAAACATGCAACCCAGACCTAACTAACTGTAGTTCATGCAAGACCAACTCATTTCAACAATTTATAAAAGCATACCTCTGATACCATAGGTGTTGGTTTCATCACTCCTTAAAGAACAACCACTGCTCAAGGCCTGAATAAGATCCCTGTAATACCCAACTTGGGGCAAGTAACCGTGATTGGAGATGGGCAAACGTTCCATCAGTGCTCAAGATTGTTACAGTCATTGTCCTCATTGTTGTTGAAGGTAAAGGAGCGATAGGTACATGAATGGATCAAATGTAACAGAGACTTTCTTGCAAACAGGGCAGACTAATGTGGACCTGTATTGACCCTGCAGCAGAGATGGAATGTTCAGTTAAGGAAGCAAAGGAACTAAATCCAAATGTTAAAAACCAAGTGCCAGCTAACTGCAACAATAGTTTGTGAAGAAAACCATGAGACCAGTCCTCTAAAATTATAGAAATCATTAAATCGTTAAAAAGAAAAAAAACCCATCATTGGTGCTAAAGTTCATTGAAGACTTCTCTTAAGTGATTGGTTCAAAGTCTAAAAATTTATAAATGACAACAAAATTGATTTGGTTTCAAAATTTTAAGGTTATAATAACAGTTCCAAACCAAATCTTCCATTAAAAAAATGAGTTGTATACAGCCAAACCCGAATAGGTGGGATAAGCTTAAGCTGAGATGAACCACCCAAGACCTAACTGTAATTTATGAAACATACTGAAGAAAAGATGCAGCAAAAACAAGAGGTTGAAAAAACCTATAAGAAATACTTACTTGGCATACATCAACTACAATGGAGTCATTACGAGCCCGATGATTCTGCCAATATTCATCAGCAACTTCTCCATCTGGACGACCGTCAGCATCTTTGGCTTCTATGTAAGGCTTTAGTTTCACCACGATTTAGGTCTTCATGGAGTCCATCCAACAGAAAAGCAAGTAGCTCCTATGGAGCAACAACTGCAAACCATTATTATTTCCTTCTCACTAGCAGCATCAAAGAAACTAAATGAATCACTAAACTTTTCAAGATTGATACTGACTTGGGAATCATGCTGGTTAAAGCCACTAAACTGGGGGAAAAATGAGAAAGCTTCGACTTGAACACTTTTGGTGACACTGGAGATGCCCCAGGAGCCCACAACTTCCGTAGCAAGTCTCCAAATGCCAAGGCAATTTCACCCTGACCAAGAAATGGCAATTTGGTGAGAAAGAGAATAATATATCCTGCAACAGGGAGGGGGGCATTTTCCAAGAACAAAACCAACCCAAAAAATAAAAAATTACAAATAGAAGTACTATTACTTTGAGACCATAGTTAAATCAACCTAACTGGATATCAAGCTGTTTTAATGTCGGGTTCCAGTTCCCCCAACTTGACCATTAGCATTCACCAGAATGATGGTCAAAAAATAAAACTATACTTCAGGTACAAATTTTTCCTTTCCTAAGACATGAATAAATAGAAAAGACATACAAACATACTTCCATTCCCAATGGGTTGTCCTTGTTTATTTCACTAGTGTAATCTCCAAGGAAATAGTCAACAAGCTTTGGAGTATGTGCCAGACACTGGATTGCACTGTTCATAAAACACGTATTTCCAAGATTCTGTAACCCTGTCAAGCCCAAAGAACCCACTCTCTCCAATGCTGTCATTAATGGAAAGTGAGCTACCACATGAAGAAATTGCCATCTTAGACTGTTGGATCATAATTTCATTTTTTCCTCCCTTCCTTAGACTTCATTGAATCTGACAATCCATAAACTTGCAGTTCCAGAAAAATCTGCAGACAAGTACAGCAGAACAAGAATATGAAAAATGAGTGGCAAAACAAGTAATGCCAAAAATGACAGAAAAAAACAATAATATTAAAATTTTTCTGGGTAAACAAACCACTGTACTTGGACACAGTTTTAAATAAACGCTAATGGAACCTCCAGTATTCAATGTTTTATTTTAAACCTTGAAAACTGAAACTAAACTCTAGTATACAGATCCTTCTCTTCAGATACTTTATATAAGATAAAAATAATAATAATAATAATAAGTAAACCAAAAACACAAAAAGGTATCACTATGTTGATCATTCATCTAAAAGAAATAAGGTGAAACACAGCTAAATTGGTTTTCTTTCATAAAGAGCAAAATCAAATGATGAACAAGACTCAACCTAAAACATCCAAGACTTTCGTTGAACAGAGGTAAGAAAATGTCGATCATTCATGTACATGTTATCATGTGAAACACAGCTGAGCTGATCTCCTTTCATCACGAGAGAAACCAAATGAGCTTGAATGGGACTCGCCCTAGTACATCTAAGACTTTGGTTCAATAAGAACCCGAAAGCCTGCAATTTGACCCAGAGAATCATGTAGCTTAGAATGCCAAGCAGTGTTAGAAATGTGGAAATGGGTATCAATAAAGAAAACTAAGTCTAGTTATTTTCGTATGCTTTGTAAATGCATCACAAATTTCAACTGCTATGAAATCCACTGCATAGAAGAGGAGTATTGACCTTCCTTGTCTTCCACACCACCAATCTCCTTGTGGAAGTGCTTTACTTAATCATCATCAGCAATTTCAAATTTACTACAAAAGATGAATTTTCTCTCAGTTCAGACCCTCAAGTTATAATCTTGTGACCACTTCAACCACTAAAAACAGGGATTCGGGATAAAGGAAGTGGATACAAAGACACTTATAAAAATGATTAAGGGAAAACACGCAGCAGCGTGGTGGTATAACTCAATAAGGTATACTCACAAGAGAGAACTTGATAGAAATAGATCTGTACTAAGGACAAAAAAACTTCACACACAACAAAGGTGTTGCAACACCTTCTTTCTAAAATGGCTCTCTCTTGTTCCTCCACTCTTTTGTCTCTTTTTCTTCAAGAAATACACTGTGAATGGGGGGATTCATCTCTATTTATAAGGAACGTAAACCGACTATAACATAAAAATAACAATTTTTTTCTTCGTTCTTCAGATTTCTTCAAGCTTCAACTCCTTTCTTCCAAATTCTTCTACTTTCTGCTCTGTCAAACTTCTATTACTTTCTTCAAACTTCTTCTTCTTTCTTCAAACTTCTATTACTTTCTTCAAACAGAGCTCAGGCATGATCTATTTATAATAAAAAGAAACAAATAAATTACAAGTATACCCTCCAAAGATACAGGAATACCCGACATGCCTGTAAACTCGTATTACAACATCCTCATCAAGTTGTTGCATAGATATCACGCATGCCCAACTTGCTAAAATAGAATGGAAAAATCTTATTACTTCAGCCCTTTAGTGAAAACATCAGCCAACAGATAAGTGGGCTGAACCAATAGGGTACAAGCAACCCCTTAGTCAAGAATTTCTTTGATGAGATGATTGACATGTTTCATCTTGTGATGCTGCACTTGGTTTTAGATAGACTTGGACCAAGATTACTAGATTAGAGACTTGGGCCAGTAGTGATACTTCCTTAGAATTGTAATTCTTCAATTTTCTAAGGGAAACTTCCTCTCTCCAAAGAAAGTGTATTTTAGGACCCCGGGAGGAAGCCACATGGTGGGGGGAGAGTGGTCATCATAACCAACTACCAGTTGGTTGGTTATAAAAGAGGGGAACAAGATGCGGGGGAAGGTTATGAAATGTCTATATGAGCGTTAAGGCAGCGCATGCTGTAGGGGATGACTAGCACCTTTTTTTCTCTAAACCAGAGTTATCTTTATTTTGTGCTTGTTCTTTATTTCAGTAATTAAATATTATTAATTTTTGTATTCGATTTGCGGGTTCCCAACAAATTGTCAATGGATTGCATTTCGATCCGAGGGAAGGAAGAGACCAGATTGTCCATGTTTTCCGGTGAAGGGGATGCGCAAGGATGGCTTACGAGAGGTCACACTCTTTGTTTAGCACACACAATCAAGTACGAGGATCGATTGGTGTGGTTCTCCAACATCTCAAAGGGAAAGCATTAGGGTCTCCCAGGAGAAAATGATCAAAGTTCGATTGGGCAAGCGTCAAGGAAGCACCGAAACTAGACATCAATGAACAAGCCACTAAAGTGCCGAGAGAGACAAGTTGAGGGCACTTTTTGCACCGTGGTTCATGAAACATCTAAATTCAAATCCACTGAAGCGGAGAAGGCTGAAGTCGTAGAAGATGCTCTAAAAAGTTTCAAAGCGATTTAGACTTCGGTGAAGGTACGGCAAATAGAAACAATGGCGGTGAAGCATTGGTTGAGTTCTTCACAAAGGAGGAAGAAGAGGCCAAACAGAATGGAGGATGGGAAAAACAAGCTAGGACAAGAGAGAATGAAGGTCGGGCAACACGGTCTTTGGAAAAACAACCATGCCGAGAGCGCGATAGTGAGAGAGGAAAGCAATGTCAAGGCATTTATCGCGTGAAACCCCGGGGGAGAAGAGAAGGAAAAAATGAGCATGGATCGAGAGGTGATTGCATCCCTGGTCCGGCGAAGCAATTGGCCTAGCAAACTAAACCAAGGGCGTGGGCTTGGCCAACACTAAATCAATTGAAGCATTTGGCCCAGCAAAATAAGTCGAGACGTGGGCTTGCCCAACAATAAAAGGCTTGTCAATGGGCTTTTAGAAAAAGAAGATCTCGGTCCAGCCTATACCCTTGACCCAACACCCAGCCCAGCGGTGCACTTACCTTGGTCAAACTGAAGTAAATGAACCAAGGCCCAACCCAAGGTCCCTTCCGAATCAAGGGATCAGTCTAACCACAGTCCAGTCAACCCAAAAACAGACCAGACCATTGTCTTCAACCTCACAGCCACGCGCAGGACCTTTACTTGGACAGAAGGCTTTCCCAAACTTGCAAACCAGAAGGCACAACAACGACGAAGCAAATCGATAGCCTAAATTTGGTGGCAAGGACTTTGCTTCTCCGTAAGAACTCCCGACTCGAAGGACCAACGGTGGAGATTCGACTGCAGAAACTAGCATCTCAAGCTACGGATCCCGCATTGTTTTCGCATACGACACCTGGTACAATCGAGGACAGGTGGAATCTTCCAATTTACTACATAATGAGAAGGAATTGCCAGAAATGAAGCACCTAATGCTCCAAAACCATTGTTCAAGAGGCATCCAACATAGAGTACATAAGGTGGATGGGACGAGCATCTTACAAACTTGTATTTGAGTACTATGGTAGAGATCAGCGGTATATTTGCTTCAGGCTCATCGTTGCAACCTCAGTCCTTGGTTGTATTCAATACACTTGTGATGTATGTAACTCTTTTCATCCTTGGCGTTGATGGAAATCATATTCCACTAGGCAAGCCAGGAACCGTTAGCTAGCCCTTGGCCCGTCATGTTTAGAACAACGTATGTGCTTGATATTGCAAAACAATTGGGGTGCCCCCTTTAGGAGATGGGCATGTGCAGTTAGTGTTTGTTGTTGTTTTCAAGGTCCCGGATAATGCAACACTAAAGTTGGATTAGTTCCTTCAATTGGGACTTGGGTGAAGAATGGAAAGAGTTAATTGATGCAAACCATTAAACTGGGGACTGGAGTTGGACACCAGATGCATCTTTGGAAATGGGCCTGCTATTGGGTCTTTGCGAACATGGCGGAAATGACTTGGTTGTGTGGCAAGTATGTGTAGACCAAGTTTCTCATCTTACTTCACCTTGAGGACAAGGTGAAATTCTAGTGGCCAGGAAAGTTAGGACCCTAAGAGGACAACTCATGGAAGGGGCAAAGAGGGTTTTTTTTCCTTCCCCCCCCCCCTAGGAGTTGTGTTACATATTGGAGGGGGGGAATATTACTTGTATATGCCGCCGGCAAGCTTTGAACCCCTGACCTCCCACTTGGGAGGTGAGATTCTTAACCATTCCACTAACCCTCCATTGGCAGACAGAGAGGGGTTATCATAACCAACTACTAGTTGGTGATTATAAAAGGGGGAAAGATGTAAGGAAAGGTTATGGAATGTTTATCTGAGTGTTAGGGTAGCCTGTAGTAGGCAGCATATGTGGTAGGGGGTGACTTGCACCATCAAAACCAGTATTATCTTTATTTTGTGTTTGTTTTTCTTTATTTCAGTAATTAATATTATTAGTTTTCTATTCGTTTTACAGGTTCCTAACAGTGTACCAAAGATCTTCTATTTAAGACTAGGATGCTTGGTTGTTGCCTTGTTGATACTCTACTTAAGGCGAACACACATCTAAATGGCGAAAATGGGCACCGATGGATAAAGGAAGCAAACTTCTTAGGGGACAGATGCAGTTAAGAACATCCAAAAGGGTCAATTAGAATTTGAAATACTTAACTTTGGCCCATAGCCCTCTGTCAACACTAGGTCTTATTTTGGGTTTATTAATGTAATGAGCCTAATTGCTGTAAGACAGAATCAACTATTAGTAGATTTGGATTTGACTTGATTATTGGTAGATTTAGTTTCTTTCTTTCTTTTTCTTTTTTTTTGGCTAGGATCTTCAAGATCTTTTATGTTTTCTTGTAAGATCCCCACACTGGGAAGATTTGATTTGTTCTGTATTACGTAAGTTAGGACTTTAAATAAAGCTCATGTTATGTCCCTTCAGACACAAGTCAGGAGTCATTCAATTCTTTCAGCATGGTATCAGAGCCACCTCTGATATAAGAGCAAGCACCATCCATCGCAGGACAAGCACCACCCATCGCTGCCACCATCTAAAGCCACCACCACTTGCTGCCACCTTCACCACCCTTTTATCAAACCTAGCACAACCACCGTCAGCCACCAAAAACTCTAGTGACACCTCCTAGGTGTGTCATCCTCCACCTGCAATAACCTAGGAGTGTCGATCTCCCTTTCCTTGGCCTTCTTTCACCCTATGGTAGCCCCTAGAACCATCGACTCTCACATGCGATTGTTCCAAGGCTATCGCCCTTGCCTTCTACCTCCTTTTCACCTTGCAATCTCCCACCTAGGAGTATTACCTAGCCTTTGCGATCCTCCAAGGGGTGTTATAGGACTTTCCTAAACCCCACTTTCCTATCACCTGTCCTACTAGGAACTTCCACAACAAGCGGTAGAACATAGAGCGATTGCAAGCCTTTTTGTGATCTATCTAGGCCTATCGCCTAGCCCTTCTAACCTTGTGATTGGTCCTAGAGCCATTGCCCCACTGCTAGAGAGCACCTAGGGCCATCGCCCTTCGATGTTCTGAATTTTTTTTCTCCCAAAAAGTTCCTTTTATGCTTTGTTTGTGGTAGTAAGCACTTTTCTCCTACCAAAGCTATTTTTCCTTAGTTCATGCCCTTTCTTCATTCTTACGATTGTCGATCCAATTACCCCTTCCTTTTTTGATACATGTAGTGTTGAGGATCCTCCCATTTCTTCTATTTCTCAAGACCGTGATTTTTCTCCCTTTCAAATGACCAATGAAACTTAATAGGATCAATTATATCCGCTGGTCTCAACCTATTTCTTCATATATCATTACCTAAGCTCCATCCAAGTTATCCCCATTCAATCACTATAAATATCATTAGTTCTCCTCAAATTTCAAATTTTCAAACTCAGATCGACACCTGGACGCCTAGGTGACGCCTCGACAGCTACACTTGATACCATAAATATCATCTAAGGATGCATTACTTGTAACCATAGAGCCCTAACCTAACCTTTTTCCCTAAAACCAAGCTTGTCCACCCCATACGAGTTGGTTCTCCTAAAAAGTAATTGGAATAACTAGCCCTCACTTAACTGAGGCTACATCATAGGGGGGTTTTAGGGAGGCAAAAAATGTAGACAACATTACCCCTACTTTCACAAAGGCTGTTTCCACCTCAAAATCCATGACCAGTAAATGGTGTAGAATTCATAAAATTAGCTGAATGCTAAGTGAAACAGAGAGACACCAACAAAGCTTCCGTCAAATACATCAGCTTTTTACCTCTTCTGACTGACGTTGACCATCTTTAGGAAATTTATTTCTGTCATTTATGAAAAGAAAGTTTATCCGCCCAGAGAAGTCCCAAATGCGTACCTGTCATTAGCAAATATATACAATTACTTCAGCCAAAAAAACCATCGGTTTCAAGTAACAGGTTAATCATTCGGAAAATTACCAGCTCCGAATCAACACTGAAAATTTTGCAGGCCCTTTTGTAGAGTTCAACTGCATTATCCTGTAGGATACACATTAAAATTTTCAGATATAAATATACAGCACCATGCAAATGAACAAGAGGAACTACAGTAATCCTATCATCTATGATTCTAAAGCATTGAGACAGAAAATTATCAAGAACTATATATAAATGTGGCATGAAGAACACATTGGAAGGACAAACACTTCAAAGCAATAATAGCAATGTTTATGTAGTCCATTTGGAGAAACCCATCATGCAGACCTAAATATCTGCTGATCTAGTTTAATTGGACTCAGATATCCCGGATATATTTCCAAGCTATCTCATTTGCAAAGTTTTATCCCATAAGCAACACACTGTGCAGCACAGCTAATATGTCAATTTCAGTCAAGAATCAAGCTTTGGATGATCAGGAAAAAGTTTAAACTTTTTTGACAAATGGCCAAATGGTCCCCTGGAAAACCACTGGTTTAGAATTGTGAAATACTGAAATCAGTCATCACTGCCTTGACAACAGGAACTACATCAGGAGACGCCATAACAGATGTGCATATATGGTGGGGAGCATCCACGATGTATGACATGCAAACAAACAAGGAGTGATTTATCTGTCAAACAGTCAGATCAACTAGTACCAACTGTAAGGCACTGTTTCACGAGATGCAATGATCCAAGATCCCGAAGAAGGACAATTTTCCAATATTGAGTTCCCAGCTCTCCCTCTCTATTTTAAGAAATATATAGAAACAGTAGGCCCTGGGAGTGAGCGAACAAGCCAGGGAGAAAGGGGCAACTACTTCTCTATAGAAGGGAGAGGAAAGGTTTATCCGCTCATAATGATGGTAGAGCCTCTCCGGGTTGGAGGTATAATCGTAGTCATAGAACCTAGTGCCGAAGGCTTCCACACAAGCAGAGTCCAGGGGGCATTTTTCTTACGCAGCCTTACCCCAACAATTTATACTCTAAGGCTATTTCGGTACTGTTAGGAACCCACAAGTTCCTAACAAGTACCTCAACCTCAGGCTACAACTGTGGTCCACTGACAATTTGATCTAAGATCATCAGATATACAAAAATTACTTGCACATAAACCATGTTGAATGGGAAGAAACTACAGTCCCACTTGGAGTTTCCTCAAACGTGTTTATGGAAACCATGAAGATGGGGCAGGTCTAGACGGTTTTGGCCAGTTAGCTGAAGGATCATGTAACAGCATCAAAGGCTGAATTCTGTCAGCAGGACAAACTACACAAGGAGGCCCATTTTGACCTGCTGACACCCACTAGCAATCGAGGGATTTGAATAGTGGCCAAAAGAATGAAACTTTGACTTCTAACTTTATTTTGCCAGCAGGGCCTAGCCAAAAGAATTGCCTAAAAGACGAGCACATGTTACTTGAACCCATTAAAATTAACCATATACATGCTCTGAAAAATGCCAATCCTTCCATTGCAATGAAAAAGATAGAGAATCAAACATCACAGATAAAACTAGAGGCAGAAACACGTATCAGAACTCCATTTAAAACAATACATAAGAGGATATGGCTGGACATACTCAGAACCTTTGTTCTCCCCACTGTATGTTTTCCATCAGGAAAGGTATATGTCAATCACTGGATGCCCTGGAACGAGATTTTCCTTCAAGAACCATGTGCCCTAGCATGCCAGACCACAAAATAACAATTCGATGGATATAATTTCTTCAGTCATCCAATGAACCACTTTTCTCAAGTCTCACAACATGTAAGCACTGATCATCCAACTGTAGATCAAGAGCCAACAGTAGCTTTAGATCCATCAACACAGAAACAGCATCACCAAGGGTTCTAAATCAACCAAGATGATGTTATCTTCAAAGTCCTTGGGCAACCCTCCCACAGCTACTCCTGGTTCTGGAACTTCGATAACAGTTGAGTTTCAACATTCCCATTAAGTGGCGTCCACTCATGCTGAACAAGAATGTCCAGGGGAGACCATTATGTATCCCCATTCCGAATAATGGATTCAAAGCATAGACTGGAAAAATTCAAGAGTGAAAAAAATCTTGATTTTGAATTATCTAACACAGATACAGCAACTGACCGCCTTTAAATGTCTATTGTTTCTGTATTCCAAATGGATGATTTCCGGATTCCCAACAATTGTGACACACCTAATTCATGCATAAGGTTTGATTGATGCACCAAAGTTATAGTAACTGACCACCTTTGGATATCATTGTTTCTATTCCAAAATGATCACTTCCAAATACACAACAATTACGAGACACTTCCCCTGCTTCACCAAAAGCTCCTTCTGCAAATAGATATGAACTCTCAAAAACACCTCCCCCTTTTACCCAAAAACTCCCCCTGCTACACAATATCCATAGATAGGGGTGTATACAGGTTGAAGGATCGGATAGGGACATCATCACATCTGCATTCTATTATATTTGAATGAGTTTGGATAATATCTAACAGTCTTGAACAATATTGAGATAGTTATTCTTTTAATATAGAATATCCTAAACGGGTACGAACATAGTTTGAATACGAACTCTCAACCGCGTGTTCACATCTGTATCTTTTATTTGATGAATTTTTTAAGGTAGAGATTTTAAAAATTTAGCAATTTTCCAAATTCTACTCTTCTTAGTCTTTGGTCTTCTGACATCTTTTTTACAATTGATTTTCTTTTGTATTTACTTTAATAGAAAATCTAGAAGAAAAAAAACACAGTATCTTAAGTTAAATATTTGCTAAAATAAGAAATAAAATTAAACGTTAAAACTTAATCAGATGATTAATTGGTCAAAAAAGGGTATTTCCATATTTGAACCTCACTTGTTTTTAGATGGATTTAGATTCCCTAAACTGAAACGAATGCAGATTTGTAAGCGGATTCTGATAATCCATTTAAACCTCTACCCATAGGGTAAACCAATTTATACTCACAACAACAGAACCTTATCGCCGTAGTTTGAGAACTTGGTTCTGGAGCCAACTTGGTCAGCCAAATAGCCAAGTTGGACCAATGTATCCCTGAGTTAGTGCACCATTTTTTAGGTTGTAATTGAAACCAGGTTTGGGCAAGAAGCATATAGTTATAGTATAATTACGAGACTTGGATGTTGGTTCATCTTGGAATGCAAAAGAATAAAATAAAATAAATAAATAAAAGAAAAGAAAAAAGAAGAGAGAGATTACTGATATCATAGTGAGTTCTCAATGTATGCTATCCCAACTAAATGGGGCTGGCAACATGGCTCCTTGCCCTCCAAACTGTTCTAATCAACACCATACTTGATAAGATGTTAAGCTAAACATTTCTTTCCTCACTATTTATCCGTGGTTGGTTAGGACTGCCCCTAGCTCTTTTAGCTTCCTCAATCTGGAATTCTGGATGAATCCACTTCTCTAAATTGGGCTGCTGACAGCCTCTTTTGAACATGGTTATCTCACCCTAATCGACTTTCTCACAGCTCATCCTGAATCAAAGGCTGCTCCCAAGTTAATTCTGATATGACCATTCCTTACATTTATCCTTCAAGGTTACATATTCATCTTAACTCCTCATCTCCACAACACTTAATTCAGTATCCATGCCTGTGGCTGATTTATACTTGGTTTCTAATTTTAATCATAGGAAGCTTCTATTTTGATGGGTAGTGTCGTCTTCGGAGGCCATATTACCAGAAAAATTATCACTTAATAGGCTGTGGGGATATTCTAACCATCTCTCATGAATGTCCTTTGTCACTTATTAGTACTATCATTGTCAATTTTAATTCATCAAAAATGATGAGGATCTCTACTCTTTGATGCAGCCCTAATTAATAAGGGCCACTTCTTGAAATTTTGGTTATGCGATATGAGGGGCTCCGTGTGATATGGGCTGTGTGATGGGATGACCTTTTAAGCAAAAAGATTAAGGGGTTTCGTGGTTGATGACCACAAGCTCTTTAATGATATTTAGGAACTCAAGGGTTTGTAGCCCATCCCATTGGAAATTGATAAATTCAAAAACTAGGGTCAATAGGTGCCAAATTGGTTGAAACTTGGAGGCATGGTATAAATTTTGGTCAAAACCACTGAAATTTACCCCGGATTTGACTTTTGAAAAGAAAGAGACGAAACCTGGGAGGAAACGAAAAAGTACCAAGGTTCAACCAAAACAGTCAAAATTTTGACCAAGATGGGTCGAAACCTCAAAATCTACAAGATTTTACAGGTTTCAATAGCTTTTGTCTGATTTTGCCCCCTGAGTTTCAAACCCCAAACCATCTTTTTGCTGGTTTTTTGTGATTTCACCATCTTTTTCACCCTAAATCAATAACTCTTTTGCCTTCAATCACACCATTTGCTCCTCCTCTCGGGGATTTTAGAAGATTCTTGCAAGGTTTGGTCCAAACTTCTCATTTTTTTTACTTTTGCTGGCTTGATGAGTGTCATACGGAGTATTTTCCCATATGACACATTTTCTAGGATGGGATATATACATTAAGCTGAAGATCCCACCTATAGAAACACAGTGCATCAATTCTTAGACACTTTAGGTATAACATGTCACGGGAAGCTTTCATCTAGTATTCATTATTCAAAGTACTACAATTCACAAGGGATGGATCCACCAATTCCAGTCATGCACTCAACTTGGAATTGAAGCCTAGGACTATGTTTTTGGTTATTGCATTTTGTTGTATATGTAATTTTTTGTCAAACAATTCACGTGTACAATAAAGTTTGTCCAAATTTACAAAGTTGGTATTTCTTGGAATCTCTCATCTGTTAGTATACTTGAATAATAACTTTTCATTGTTTTTTAAGCAAAATATCAGTTCCATTGTGTTCATTATGCTTTAAAAAGGCAGTAGGCAAGAGATCAAATTAAAAACACATCATATAAGGGTTGGACATGCTTTCGAAACTTGGGTCGAAATGTTCCAAGGCAAAACTAGCATTCTTGGTTTCTAGCTTGGTCGAAGCCCGCCTCAAAACTGAGATTGCGATCCTTGCTTGGAAAGAATGTATGTAATAGCATAAATGCATGATCCCACAAGTTTGATGGGGTTTGGACGGCTAAATTGAGAGATAAAGGTTTCTTTTTTTAGGAGTTCGAGGGAGCACGAAAATTCAAGAAAATTTTCTATCTTGAGATTAGACGGTTAGATAAGGTCAACCTAGGATATTAGGTCATTGGGGTTGGGAGGATGATATACCTAAAGTTTGGAACAAATCTAACAGTTAAATTGACGTAGATCTAACCTTGAATTTTGCATCCCTTGAAAAGTCCAAATTTTCAAACAAAATAAAAAATCAAGAAAAATAAGAAAGAGGGTGGTATGAGAAGGGGAATGCAGTGTCGGCTGCCAAATACTTGGATGGAGCCTTGAGGATGGAATTCACCTGAATATGGAGGTTGAAGGATGTCTCCTATCCAGCCAGTATCGAAGTCTAAGCTTGATTTCACTTAGAACCTTCCTAGGGTTTGGATCTTCAAACTAATTGATAGAACCAGATCTGAAGTCCTAACGCTTGGATCATCAAACTAATTGACAGAACCAAAATAGAAACACATACAAAGTGCTCAAAGGGAAGCTCTCTTTCAATGTTGAACTCTACTCCTTAATCTAATCAATGAAGGGGCTTATTCCTTGCCTTATATAGGAAGTGCTACTGAAATTAGGACTTAGAAATTGATTTGAACCAGGAAAATAGAAACTAACTAACCCAGACTGCGGTAGCCTCTTAAAATTGAAATAAAACATAAGAAAAAGACTATTCTACCCTTATAACTTAAGTTGCGGAATATAATTAGACTGATAAACTTACTTATTTTCGTACTTGACCAAATTGATGAACTTTTGGGCCCATAGTATAGGCTCGTGACCACAAAAATATATTACACATAGGCCCAACACCTATATGTCACCCTAGGTTGATTTCAAAGGAAAATGGACCAATTAGGACTTGGATATGCATCACCCTTTAAAAAGGGCAAACCCAAAGCCAAAGGTTTCCGCACAAGCAGAGTCTAGGAGGCAATTTTCCTACCCAGCCTTAACCCAACAAATTTTTGCTGAGAGGCTGTTTCGATGCCTTGACCTCAAGCTACAACCAAGGTCCACCAACCATTGATGCCAAGGCCCACCCCTAAATTTAGCTATTGTATGGATAGCTTTTCCCTTGCCTTTGTGTTCAAGTTGCTAAAAAGAACTTAAATCCTTCTTCTACTTGATGAACCCACCATCTTACAAGCTTCATCATGGCCAACTTGTGATTTTTTTTTTTTTTTTTTTTTTACATGAGCCCCCCTCTGTTTCAATTGGAAACTTGGCTCAACCCCCTCAAAATTGAAACCTTACAAAGCCCCCTCCACATTTAACTTCATCAGGTTTCCGTTAGTTTCAAATTTACTTTTACAATTCTACCCTCACTTGATAAATTTATATGAAATCTTATACAATATTTGTGAGAAATTTTTTTTTGCATGAGCCCCCTTTGTTTTTATCAGAAACATAATGCAACCCCTCCAAAATCAAAACCTTACAAAGGCACCCGTCACACTTGACACCTTTAGTGAAGGTACGTTGTTAACTGATAAAAGTCAAATTAATTTGTTGATATGACCATATTGACCATAGAGTGATAAAATGATAATGCAAGAGTTTATTTTAATAGGAGGAAATTTCGCTCATTTAATTTAGGGTAATATGGTGACATTAAAAATATTATTTGGGATTTTAAAATGGAAACTAAATATATTACTAAACACTTTTTTATGAATTTATTAAAAAAATAAAAATATTACTTAAGATTTTTTTTATGAATTTATTAAGCATGGTAAAAAAATAAATCCATATTTACGTTAAAAGAAAATTGACCGCCTAAAGTGTGGACGGGCCTTTGTAAGATTTTAATTTTGGGGGAGGTGTGGAGTGTTTACAATAGAAACAAAGGAGGTTCATGTAAAAACTCTTTAGGATTTCAAATAAATTTATCAAATGAGGATAAAATTGTAAAATCAAAGTTAAAACTACAGAAACCTGACGGTGTTAAATGTGGAGGGGCACTTTGTAAGGTTTCAATTTTGAGGGGGGTGCACCGAGTTTCCAATAGAAACGAAAGGGGCTCACATAAAAAAAATTTTTTTTTATCCTCTCACTGTCCCAAGTTTTAAAACTACATTTAGCCTTAATGATCACTTTAACTTCCTCATCTTCCACAAAATCTCCCAAAGGGGTAACATTTTCCTTTTGTTCAAGAGTTCTTTAAGCTCCAGCATCATTATCTTAGAGCCAATAAGCTACCCCATGGTACAATTCTACATAATTTGTCACAAACTCGTGATTATCAATCAATATAAGATGGTTAGGATTTGCACATTGTAACCTTATTGTCCTTATCATAGTTGTTAAAGCATCACTTAGGCTCGCATAGGCAACAGAGAGCGGTGCTTTTTAGGGCAAAACACTAGTACTCTTCTTTCGAAATTCAGGTATATCTCCTTATCCTTGTTGCTCTTCATCCTTTTCCTTCTCTTTTCTAATTTTACCTCACTTGTCTCTTGACTTCCCCGTAACTTGGCTTTGTAGTGCTCTGGAAGGTACCTTTCTATGAGCTCGTAGTAGAGGTCTCTCCCCATCGTACCTCACCAATCTCTGGCAACTCCAACAACCTTGGTTCTGGCTAGCCGCATTTTCCTATCCTCGGAGAGATCGTACCAATCAAAGTAATCCTCTAGGGCTTCCCTCCAATCATGGAAAACCTATGGATCAAGAGATCTATCGAACTCCTTAAATTATAACTTTACCTTGTGGTGGTCCGCACCTTTGTTTGTTCTTGGCCTCAAGTATTCTTCCAATGAGGGTTGTGCTTTTGTTGCCCATCATCATTCTCATAACAATCAACAATACAGTTTTCATACCTTGACTCTCTAGTGTGGTTTTTTTTTTCTCTGGAGTGATTGGGCTGATAGAGATTTGGATCATCATCCCTATGCCTTCTTGCACCACTTCCTCCTTCTCCATGGGGCACATAGACTTGTGAGTTGAGTCTAGGTGGTAGTGGAGGTGGAGTTGGTGGTGTCTGCATGGGGTCTCCAATTCTAGCCTATTCTCGATTGGTCACCCTTGTATTCATCTCCTGTCATCTATGTAAGTATCTCTTCTTGGGCCTTGGAATTTGCTCCAACTGCCTAGTTCATCCATAGTGACTTAAGACTTCTAGAAGTTGCTGGCAACTATAGCTCTAATACCAATTGATGTAAACCAAGTTTTAGGGTTAGGGTTTTAGGGAATCCCACTAAAACTAAAGGCTGCCCAGAATCTTCCAGCAAAGAAAACTAAGTTTATAGGGTATGTAGGCTGTAGGGTGAGTTCTAGAACTTTAAAACTTGCTGTAACACAAATTCCAGATCTGATTGTTAACAAAAAGGTATTCAAAAATAGGTTTAAGGGTTTCGGCTTGGTGGGTGAAGGGAATAATTACTGCTGTTTTGTAATTTCAGAACTTTCCCTAATGAGTTAAGAGAGTAGGAGAGGGTCAAATTAAATTAGGGTTTAGGTTTTAGAAGCTAAAGATGATCTGCAGAAAATTTTGATGGAGAAGATGAAGTGCAGGAAGTTTCCAGACCTAGGGAAACAATGCTTACTTAGGAAAGTAACAGTAGGACTGTTGCCCCGGGGATGATCTGATCCTATGGGGAGAAGAAGCGGGGGTTAAAGGGCTGGGGCAAAGGGAATTGCAGAGGGTGGGGTTTGGTGCTGCCGCAGGGAAGAAGAAGAGGGGAGGGAAGGGGAGCTTGCTGGTGCTAGGGGAGCGGTGGGAGAGGAGCTGGGGAATGTCGCAGGGATTAGGGGAGAGGAATTACGCTGCTGTCGGTGGTGGGGAAGAAGCTGGGAGGGCATGTGATGTGGTGGGGGGGGCTCCTAGGACTTACACAAGGAAGAGAAGAGGTGGGGGAAGGCTGTGGGTGAGAGAGGAGGATGGGGATGGGGGCTGCTGGACTTACTTGTTTACTGCTGGAACTCTTGAAGAAGATGGCCTGAATGCTTGTAAGTGCTGGAATATGGAAGAAGAAATTGGAATTGATGATAGAGGTGCTGATCCTTGAACAACCATGATCCCTAAACTCATATTTTATTCAATAATACAGACTTGAAGAATTACAAAGAAACAATACGCTATTTACAGCTACTAAAAGTGAGATTCCTTCATAGATTAGGATCCCACCACATAATCTCGACACTTGAAATAGAATCCATATATCTAAAAGACACATGCTGAAAATAAAAGATTAGATAACGTACAACTTTAAGTTCACTAGAAAAAGAACTCCTTAGGACACTCAACTACTAACTCAACAACTACCTCAAGTTAAGAAGCATTAACGAAATTGGACTCCAGGACTAAATCTGGAATTAATTCTAATAAAATATGGCTGAAAATGCCCAAAATACCCTCCTAGGGGGTTCGGCCACCCTAAGGAGGTTTCTTGGAGCTATCAAGTGGACCCCACTTAGGGTTTCAGCCAGGGGTAAGACTCGTCATCACATCTATTCTGTTTTAATAGAATTCTAATTTGCAGAATTATCCATAAGTTAGGGTTAGGGAATTAGAGGGATTTTGCAATTCTAGGGTTTCTAGGGTAGGGTCGAATGTAAAGTAAGGGAAGGGGATGGGGACCCTAAGGCAATATGTAAATGAGGATCTATGGATGGTAATACTAAACTAGGGTTTAGGGTTTTACAGAATTTTAAGAATTGGATGGGGACCCTAAGGCAATATGTCAATGAGGGTCTATGGATGGTAATACTAAACTAGGGTTTAGGCTTTTACAGAATTTCCAGAATATGTCACAAGTGAAAAAGAAGAGAATGAGAGGATGAGCCTGGGGAATGGAAGGAAGGGTCTAAGGTGGGGACGGGTAGTAATTCTAGACGGAGGGGAGAAAGCCTGCAGTGGGATAGGGGCTGGGAGTAGAGGAAAACAGATGAGGGAGGGTTGCGTGGGATGCAGGAGAGGGAAATAGACTAAGGGATTCAACTTGCTTAATGGGAAAGTGGACTGGTCACTCAATGGTTGCTGTAGTTGCTATATCCAAACTGCTGCAGGCTAAGAAGAAGAATGAAGAAAATTGCAGAAATTCAAAGCACACAGCTGCGGGGATCCTTCTTGGAACCCATGACTCCAATTCTCCTTCAAATCAGTTTGGAATTTTGTTAATAAAGTATTCCAGTCTAACTTGTTACAACTGAGTGGGGCTTTATTTATAGCCTCCTAAGGAATTTCAAATTAGGACTACAAAACAAAAGAAGACAACTTAGGACTCAATTAGGAATACAATTTTCTTCCCTTCATAGTCAAACTTACAAATACTGTCCCTCTCATATACTCATTATCAAATAACCCAGGTCTAACCAGAATAATATCAGTCCCTTTCATGGGAACCACATCACACCAAATCTCTTCTAAATAGCATAGTTGTCAAAGCGTCCACCTAGGCGGCAAAGCGGTTTTTCAACCACTTTTTTTAACCGCTTAATTTGCGACCAATTTGCAAAGGAACTCCAAGGCCCAAAGTGACATAGAACCTATTTTTTGCTTCGGGGGCGCTGCCCCCACACCCCCGCCGGCAACAGAATGTGAAGCATAAGCCATACTCAACATCAAAAATCAATGAATCAACAAATGTCTAGGCAAACGCTTTGACAACCATGGTTTGATGAGATGAACTTATGTTTGTGTTACTTTTTTTAATTATTTTTCATAATTATGATTCTTGAATGCTTTTTTTGGGGATGAATGTGACTATTGAATATTTGTTTAGCTTATTATAGAAAGTAGTTGTATTGAAAAGTAGTTTAAAAGCAGTTATACTGAAAAATTTTGACCCAACCGCTTTGGTCGCCTAGGCACCGCTTTGTCGCCTATTTGACTAGGCGGGGCCCCAATCACTTTGGTCGCCTTACCACTTTGACAACTATGCTAAATAGGAATGGAGACTAATGCATATGAGACATCTGAACTTTACCTCAATAACTTCATCGTTGAGAAGTCCCACTTGATACAGGTTGGGATGTTCTTCTATTGGAAGTTTACACTTTTCAATAGAGAGCTTAAAAACTCATTAGAACTACACCTGCTATCAATAGTAGCTCTTACTTGTGGATTTACCGCCTAAATCGAGAGTGGAACAAACTACTTTGCCTCCAATCCTCCTCGTCAATCTCACTCACAAAAAACTTGGAAAGGATGTTTGTGGAAGGACCATATTCAAAATAACCTTCAGTAGGGGAACTTTTTGCTAATCCATCCGTGACTCTAGCTATAGTAGATTCATCTATCTCTGGCTGTTACTGGTTACTCTAGCTCTAATACCAAATTGATACAACCCAAATTCTAGGGCTAAGGCACTTGATGAATTTGCCCTAAAATAAGGGATACTCTAGGGTCCCCTCCTTGTGAACCAGCAATCAATGACTAACAATTGCAGTTGAGGATTATGTGGGATGGTTTTTGTGAACAAAATGAGAAACTTTAAGTTAACAAACTTGTATGAACTGGGGTAAATTGTATCTTGGTTATGGGAGGATTAGGGAAAGCTAGGGTTTCAACAAAATCTAGTTGGGAAAGCCGGAAAGCATTTTGGGAACTTTGGGTCTTAACCAAATAGGATGGGAACAATAGGGGAGATTAGAGTTCTCAATCAACTAACATGGGATAGTTTTGGGGAGGTTAGGGTGTTAACAATATCGGTATGGGATGGCTTTGGAATATAGACAGACCCTAGGTAGGATGGGTGACATGTGAAGCCTGCAGTTGGGTCCTGGGAAGGTTTAGGGATGAATGGGTGAATATTTGGAGCTGTCTTTAAGGTTCTTGGGTAATTTTCAATGGGTTCTCAAGTTCTTCAATGGATCTTGGAATTCCCTTTCTTCTTTCTTTCGTTCTTTTCTTTCTTTCCTTTTTTCTTCTTTACTGCCACAAGGGGCAGAAGAAGGGGGAGGGGTCTGCGATGGGCAGGGAAGGGGATTGGGAAGGGGTGTAACTTACTTGGGAGGCTGGGAGCTGGATGAGCTGCTGCTGATCTTGATGAGGCTTCATGGCTACCGCAAGATTGAAGAGGATGAAGAAGCAAGAGAATGCTTGTAGAATTTTACCAAAACTCTCTCAATTCTCAATACCTCAATCCAGGTTGTGGGGTAGGTTCCCACGACTCCAAGTCTTATTAATTCTCAAGTGGTCTTGTTTACAAGGAGGTGGGGGCTCTATATAGCCTTACTCTTGGAAAATAGACCTGGACTTAAATAAGGAAACTAACTTGGACTCAAGTAGGAATCCACTTTGGACTCGAAATCCCTTTGCAACTCAATAACTAATACCAAACCTAAAAGAATCTTCTAGTAAGAAAAACAACGTGCAAAAATTAAATAAATAACAGATGGGAATCTTGCTTTAAAATTTATTTCACTGGGATTCCTATTCTGACCAGGACTTCCAAAATTGACTCAATTGAAAAACTAAAGCTAGATATAGACTCATAAAAATATCAGGGAAATTACTGGGCCCCTCTTGGGTGCAAAGGAGGTGGGGGAAAGACCAGAATACCCTTCTGAAGGTTTGGCCAGCCCTTCGTGCGGCATTGGGCGCCCATCACCAATCAGGCGATGGTGGATATCATGGAATGGAGCGCGCCTGGTGACCCTATTTCCATATGAGAACGTGCGGGGGATGCCGCTGATATCTTGGCGGATCTTCGCGGCTTGGTTCTTGGTCCAGTTGCTGCTGGTTCTTGGGAGGGGTGGGCCTGCTTACATCATGGTGAACATGAGTTTGACTATTAAAATTGCTTACTGCCAGCTTGGCTGCTGCTTTCCTCCTCAGTGAGAGAGTGCATTATTGTACTAAACGCCCATATTACTGAGCTGCAGGTGCTTAAAATCAAGGAAGCTGATTGCACTTTGTGTTTAAAGTCCAAGTATAGCTTCCTGATGTTTCACGTTCAAGTACAAGAATGCTGGTTCCTTGGTGTTTAAAGTCCAAGAAAGCTATTGGCATTTAGTGTTTGAGGTCCAAGCTCCTGTTTTTCCTGTGAATCACCTTTTTTTTGAAAAAAAAAAAAAACAAAAAAAAAAAAAATAAAAATTAAATTTTTTATTTTTAATAATCCCCCGGGTTATCAAGAGTCTATATTCGACAAGGAAAGCACTCCCAAGGAAACGATTGACAGTTTGAAGAGTGAAGAGAGTCCTGTCGTTTTCAGCAGAGTCCTAGTGCATTCAGGCGACTGGCAAATTTGAAGCATGAAGAGTCCTTCTGCGTTAAGGTTATTAGAATTAGATTTAGAGAGTCAAGAGTCATAATACATCTAGGTTAGAGTTACATTACAGTTAGGTTTCTTTTGAAGAGTCCTACTCGAAGTAGGCTGATTTTGTTAATTAATTCGATAGGAATGTAATTGCTATAAATAGGGGGGAGGATGAGTAGAAAGGATATAGAGAGAAGTTTATGTGAGAGCCATTGCTCTTGGGTAGCCGTAGGAATCACCTACTGCTGGTAGATTATATTGTTTCTTATTCAACTTTTATTCAAAGTCTCGTTTTTCTTCTTGAGTTATTCCACCTTGTTAAGTAACCTCATTCAGGTACTTAACAAATTGGTATCAGAGCCATCGATTCTAGGGGAATGGTCAAGAGTCGAATGGAGCAGAGGGTAGAGGAATTGGAAAGTATCGTGAAAGAGATTCAAGGTCAAGTGGGACTCCTAGCACAAAACATAGAGAAAGGAGAAAAGGCCAATGACGAGTTTAGAGATGAATTAAGGTTCATGTTATCGCAAGGAAAATCAGCAGAGATGCATACCTTAATGCCGGAGGTGACTAGAACCGATGGAGTTCCAGATTACAGCAAGCGTACGATCGAACCAGAGAAACCGAGAGACTTCCTTCCTAGACATCTTGAGATGCCAATTTTCACGGGGGAAGATCCGATGGGATGGATCGCACGAGCTGAAAGGTACTTTGATCTGTACAAACTCAGCGATGAAGAGAAACTCAGAACTGCAACCCTTTGTTTTGAAGGTGCAGCACTAGGATGGATACGCTTCCGAGAACTGCAGCAGCCATTGTCATCATGGAGAAACTTGAAAGAATCAATGATCTATCGATTTAACTCAGCACAGCTGAAGACTCCCCAAGAAGCATTGATTAATCACAAGCAAAGTGGAACGTTTGCAGCATATAGAGAAGGGTTTGAGAAATTAGCAGCAGCAGCCGGAGCGGTAGATGGAGAATGGTTGAAGGGGGTGTTTTTCGCTGGTTTAAATGAAGAAGTAAGGGCTGAAGTTCGATTATTTGGGCTCACCAATTTGGGCCAAATAATGGACCTGGCCCAAGCCGTGGAGGACAAAAATGGAGTGGGGAAAAATAAGAAACCTCTTTTGGCCCAGCCCACTCAATCAGCCCAAAATCTAACCTCACGTGTTATTAACTTCAGCCCACCCAACACCAATATTAAAGGAACCAATACGGTTCAGGGAACCGGAATGAACCAAAGCTTTAACGGTTCAGTTCGGCCAAACCAAATAAGTGAACCCGCGTCTTCCTCTTCACAATCTCGACCTGCAACTACAGCTGCGACGGGGAGCTCAGGACGCTCACGTTGGTTATCCCAGGAAGAAATCAAAGATAAAATGGACAAAGGGGTATGTTTCAGGTGTGACGGCCCATACTCCAAAGGCCATCGATGCCCTCTGAAGCAACTAAGGTTGCTGTTACTCCACGACGATGATAGTCCAGAAGTTGCAGCAGCGGAAGGAGTGATCAATGATGACGATATGGAGCCGGTGCTTGAGACGGAACTCTCGCATACCTCTTTGGTGGGGATCGATTCACCACACACACTGAAACTAACGGGACAAATAAATGGCTATGAAGTCATCATTCTGATCGATTGTGGAGCAACGCACAATTTCGTCGCTCAAGAGTTGGTGGAGCCGTTGGGATTGGAAATCCAGAAAACAAAATTTCAGGTTGCTTTGGGCGATGGGACGATTAGCAAAGGTACGGGGATTTGTCGACAGATTCCGATTCAGCTAGGCGGCGAGGTCTTTGTGCAAAATTTTTACCCTTTCAATTTGGGTAGCATTGATATAATCTTGGGCGTAGAATGGCTGCAGACACTAGGGGAAGTACGCAGAATGGTGGCGCTTGAGAACCATGAGCTTTGAGTGGCGAGGACGACCCGTGAAACTAAATGGGGATCCAACCTTGCTGCGATTAGAAACAACATTGAAGAGTGTGCTACGGTCGGTTCAAGCGGTGGTGATGGATCGGCTACAACCTCAGGCATCCCGTCGGAGACGATATAGAGGTACAAGAGAGTACAGCGAGTGTCACATTTATTAACCGACTTTGCTCAATTATTTGCTGAACCAAGCTGAATCGCCGCCAAGAAGGAAGCAAGACCACCGGATACGGTTAGCCGAGAGGAGTAACCCACCTAATATTCGACCCTATCATTACCCACATTCTCAAAAGAACGAGGTCGAAAGATTGGTACAGGAAATGTTAACGAGCGGGATTGGTACGACCTAGTGTGAGTCCTTACTCCAGTCCAGTACTGTTGGTTCGAAAGAAGGATGGCGGATGGCGTTTCTGCGTGGACTATCGTGCCCTGAATAAACTCACAGTTCCTGACAAGTTTCCCATTCCTGCAATTGACGAACTGTTGGATGAGCTAGGCGGAGCCACAGTGTTTACCAAGCTTGATTTGAAAGCAGGATACCACCAAATTAGAATGACGGAAGGTGATGAAGAAAAGACGGCTTTTCGTACACATAATGGGCATTACGAGTTCCTGGTGATGCCGTTTGGGCTCTCGAATGCTCCAGCCACATTTCAATCACTAATGCATGAGGTATTTCGAGAACACTTGCGAAAATTTATTTTGGTGTTCTTTGACGATATTTTGGTGTATAGCAAGACCATGGAGGAACATGTGGCCCATTTGCGAACCACCTTTATACTTCTCCCCTGACACCACCTTGTAGTCAACCGAAAAAAATGCATGTTTGGGGTTGCTACACTGGAGTATTTAGGACATATCATATCTAAAGACGGAGTCACGGCGGACCCACGGAAGATTAAGTGCATGGTGGAGTGGCCCCAACCTGCCAATCTTAAAGCCTTGCGAGGGTTTTTAGGATTAACCGGATATTACCGCAGATTCGTCCGAAATTATGGTAAAATTGCCGCTCCACTCACAAACTTATTGAAGAAAGATGCATTTCAGTGGGGTAACGAGGCAACGACGGCGTTTAATGCCCTCAAGACAGCCATGACAACCGTTCCAGTATTGGTGACGCAGATTTCACGAAAGAGTTTTTGGTAGAGGCGATGCTTCGGGTTTTGGGCTGGGTGCGGTTTTGATGCAAGAGGGCCATCCCATTGCCCTCTTTGGAGCCAAGTGTTGTCCCCTCGCGCACAAACCAAGTCTGTCATGAGAAAGAACTAATGGCAATAGTACTTGCCATTCAAAAATGGCGTCATTACTTGATGGGGAGACATTTCAAAGTACGAACGGATCGAGAAAAGTCTGAAATATTTGCTTTGGAACAACGCATTGTGGCTGCGATCAACAAAAGTGGGTCTTGAAACTTTTGGGATTTGATTTTGAGATATTGTATCGTCCGGGTAGCGAAAACAAAGCCGCCGATGCTCTCTCGCGAAGGTCGCGGGATGATAAGCGACTTTATTCGATGACAACAGCAACTTGGCGGGAAAGTGAGGGACTAGATACAGCGGTACACGCCTCGGACCGTCTACCGGAAGATCGTTCAAGCCTTCTTTGAAGGGATCCCAGGACTACCCCGACTACCGGCTTCAAAAGGGCACCTTACTCTATAAGAATCGGTTAGTCATCCCCGATGGGTCACCATTAATTCCCAAATTACTTTCGAGTATCATTCTACCCCATTCGGTGGGCATTCGGGGGTTTTGAGGACTTACGGGCGATTAGCAGTTTGTGGTATCTTGGGTAGGAATGAAGGCTGCTGTCCTCGAATTTGTGGCTAGTTGTGATGCTTGTCGGTCGCAGTAAATATCAAGCCATGAAACCCAGTTGGACTCCTTCAACCACTACCAATTCCAGATCGCATTTGGGAAGACATTAGCATGGATTTTATTGGTGGGTTACCCGGGACTAAGAGTGGAGATACCGTGCTTGTTGTAGTTGACCGGCTATCCAAATACGCGCATTTCATCGCTCTTTCACACCCTTATTCCGCCAAGGATGTGGCTATCTCGTTCAGCAAGGAGGTTATCCGCTTGCATGGGTTCCCTCGAACCATCGTCTCCGATCGAGATCGTGTCTTCCTTAGTAATTTTTGGATGGAGCTTTTTAAATTAGCGGGTACCAACCTCAAGTTCAGCGAGTGCCTACCATCCTCAAACGGATGGTCAAACGGAAGGTGGTAAATCGCAGCCTTGAAATTTACCTACGATGTTTTTGCGCTCGCCAACCGAAAGACTGGATTAATTGGTTACCGTGGGCCGAATATTGGTTCAATACGACGTTTCATTCAGCCACAAAAATGACTCCCTTTCAGGTTGTGTATGGACGAGACCCCCCCTCTCTTCTGTGTTGGGAGGATGGTCGATCTAAAGTGGATGAGGTTGATGTGTTCCTCCGAAAGCGCAATCAGGTGTTGGAGGATCTCAAAACAAATCTGCGGGTGGCCCAAGATAGGATGTGCAATTCCGCGGATTCAAAGCGTAGGGAAGTGCATTATCAAGTGGGGGATGAAGTTTTTCTTAAGCTACAACCTTATCGCTGCGGGGGACCCGCCGCCCCCCCCGCCGGGGGCGGGTCTTGAAGCCGGAAGGCCAGGGAACCCGGGGGGCGGTGGCGACCATCGCCTATCGTCTACGTTTCACGATGATTCACGGATCCACCCGGTGTTTCACGTTTCACAGTTGAAGCAGGCACTGGGGCAGCACATTAAGCCGCAGCCGCTTCCAACTTGTTTGCAGGGAAATGGCGAGTTGCAGCTCACACCCGAAGCCTTGCTCAACATTCGTTTCTCTACTCAAGGGTTGCTGGAGGTTTTGATTCAATGGAAAGGACTGCCGCCTTGTGAAAATACTTGGGAATCTTATGCTGAAATACGGTCCCACTTTCCCGATTTTCACCTTGAGGACAAGGTGAAACTTTTGGAGGGGAGTATTGATAAGCCCACGATATCAAGAGTCTATATTCGACAAGGAAAGCACTCCCAAGGAAACGATTGACGAGTTTGAAGAGTGAAGAGAGTCCTGTCGTTTTCAGCAGAGTCCTAGTGCATTCGGCGATGGCAAATTTGAAGCATGAAGAGTCCTTCTACGTTAAGGTTATTAGAATTAGATTTAGAGAGTCAAGAGTCATAATACATCTAGGTTAGAGTTACATTACGGTTAGGTTTCTTTTGAAGAGTCCTACTCGAAGTAGGCTGATTTTGTTAATTAATTCGATAGGAATGTAATTGCTATAAATAGGGGGGAGGATGAGTAGAAAGGATATAGAGAGAAGTTTATGTGAGAGCCATTGCTCTTGGGTAGCCGTAGGAATCACCTATCGCTGGTAGATTATATTGTTTCTTATTCAACTTTTATTCAAAGTCTCGTTTTTCTTCTTGAGTTATTCCACCTTGTTAACCCTGTAACCTCATTCGGTACTTAACAACTTACTCCTAATCTTCAAGAAGAACATATAAGGTTTTTTCACATGAGTCCCCAGCCCCCCGCTAAATGGGGGAAGCCTTGTGCACTTAGTACAATCCCTTTTTCTCCCTTCCCGGTTCTATCCCTAACCATTTGATGTTCACCCCCTTTGGACCATACCATCCCCAAACCGCCTTATAAAACCATTCATGTATGGTTTGAATCTGACCAGCGGATTTCTGAAAATTAGCCTTTTACATTTCAGTCCTTTTCCTTCTAGGAATCATCTATGAATGCAGATTTAACCCCCTGATTTAGTTGCAACTTTCAGCATATCTTCTCCTACATATTAACTTAAACTAACCCCCACCCCACCCCCACCCAAAAAATAAATAAAAATAACTTAACCTAACCTCAAGGGAGGACCACCCCTAATTTTACCATACCTGAAGGGCAATTTCTTTAAAATCTTGGTTTATCTGGTCCACATTCAATTGAGGCTACATCACCCTAAGTTTACTCTAGAACCCTAACTTTTAGAACCGCAATCCTAGCCATCAGATCCTGTCCCAGCCTTAATTCTTATCATAAACTTAACATCCCCTAATTTCCCCAAATCTACTCTAAGTTTACTCTAGAACCCTAACTTTTAGGACCGCAATCCTAGCCATCAAATCCTGTCTCCAGCCTTAATTCTTATCATAAGCTTAACATCCCCAAATCTACCCTAAAGTAACTCTGCCGTAATCAAATTTCATGACAAGGCTCCACTATTGGCCTTTAATCCATCTAAGGCTACATTACTACCAGTCTCAATAGTCCAATTCGATCATCGCTCCTACATCATGCAAATAGGATAGCCCCCTCCTTCCCCAGGGGGAGGAGGGGAAAAAAAAAAAAAAAAAAAAAAAAACATTTCTAATTCGTTGTTAGAGTTTGAATGCCTTGATAGCCCAACAAAACCAATACATGACTTCCTTAACTCCTACGCCTATGAACTACTTTTCTACATTATGACTCACAGCTCACCATTTGTCGTTTACTTCCAAGAATAGCACTTAAACGTACAATCCAGATATCTTTTGGGCACAAAAAGCCCAGAAGTAAGAAGAGATTTATTTGGCCCAGGAGTAAAGAAGAGATCTATTTGGATGCATCTCATGCATCAAAGTATCAAACATTATAACCAAAGCGCCTTTACACCATGAGCCTACTTCAGAGAGATCATGAAGGGAAACGAAAAAGCAACATGAAGTAATATGGGCTGACCTTTTTACTGATCTTTACAGACAATGAGTTTGCTTCTTGTATAACAGAAACTCTAAGTTGTAAGGGATAGACATCTGCGATATCCTCTACTGGAGACAAAGAGCTCCTACTGTCCTTCATTGTTGCATTATAATCACTGTGCCTACAAGTGCAAGAGAACCAAAATCAATATAAAGGATATACCGCTAACTTCAGAAAATAATAATTATTATATATTAAAAGGATGATGGAAAAAACCAAAAAGTAGCAAACTTTTAAGCTTTAAATCATCGGCAGTGTACAATGCCTACAACCCAGATACCTCTCCTTTCCATTATAACTCTGCAGTGCCTTTGTCTTGGCACTTCAAAATAAAATGGGCATTATAATGAAATTCCCTCAGAATTGATCTGCATTTTTTATACATGCAATATTCAATGAACTGATTAACAGAGAAGCAAATATAATTTCATTAGAAACTTCTCAGAATAAGCCACATACAGAAAACAGCATAAGTTAAGAATGCAGTAAGCCATTCAATAGAATACCACATTTTTTTCAGGGGACCATATTTCCCCTTCTTCTTCTTCTTCTTCTTCTCCTCCTTTAAATGCCCGTGAACAAAATAATGAGAAGAAAGAAAAATAAAAACATTGAAATCTAGGCATACCCGGACAGATACCAAAAAAAATGAGAACGAATGGCAGGTATTATAATGAAAATCAAAGAAAATACAAATAGAAACGAAAAAACAAATTAAGATAACACAAAGATTTAACATGATTCATAAACCAATACGAGTTGCTAAGCCCACGAACAAGACTGCAGATGCTTCACTATGTAATGGACAAAAGTTATAATGAGGATCACTCAAAAACGCCCACAACGGCACTGCAAGCTCTCACCTAATACCCTAAGTCAAAAAAAAAAAAAAAAAAAAAAAAAAAAAAAAAAAAAAAAAAAAAAAAAATATATATATATAAAAAAAAAAAAAAAAAAATATATATATATATATATATATAAAATATATAAAAAAAAAAAAAAAAAAAAATATATATATATATATATATATATATATATATATATATATATATATATATATATATATATATATATATATATATATATATATATATATATATATATATATATATATATATATATATATATATATATTTTTTTTTTTTTTTTTTTTTTTTTTTTTTTTTGACTTAGGGTATATATTTACATACTCCTCCATCAGGTTGGTAGTAGTAGTACCATACAACTAAAGCGAATCTCATTCAGGTGGGTAACCAAATATGTCAAACCTTTGGTAGTGCCACCAGCAAAGATGCCCAAATCCCACTACTTGGATGAAACAAAATCTGGGCCTATTAGAAGTATCTGATTGAAACCCTTCTTCAATGCAATAGGGAAGATCTATTTTATCTACTGAAGAACCACACTCTTATCACTTCCTTGCAAGGAAATCACCAACTGGATTTGCCTTAGAGCAATGAGACAACTCCAATCAAAAAAATTTCACCAATAACAAAAGATTCAGACAAATAACTATACTTATTTTTCCCTAAAATTGACCAACAAACAGCACAGGATTTTAAGTTGCCCATCAATAATTTGATGCTTTTAGATTTTCCCCCATCTGTCTTAAGTGATTGATCCCTAAGAATATGTAACATAACTTTTGGGAAGGAGCAAAAGAATAAAGTAGGGAGCATCTACAGAAAATAAATGAAACCAACTACAAATGCTGACAATAACCTAATAGGCAACAGCGCTCTGACAGTATATTGAGTTGGTTATGGTTAGAGTAGAAAAGTACTGCAGTGGGAAGAGTGGGCGAGGAATGAAAATACAACCCCCCCAACCCAACCATCCATTTATGATCTAGATGAATGGAAGAAAAATCAAAATTCGATGAAAGAAGATAAGCATTTAAAGCAAAATCAATAAGAAATATAAAAGTAATCAAAATAATGAATATCTTCTCAATTTCATCCTCACCATTTTAGCGCTTGTAGCCACATTTCCCCTGAAACCAAAGCATAATCCCGACCTGAGACTCCCTCGTCGGCAAGGCCATTTGGTCCATAATCCTCTTCTCTTCTGAGGTTAAAGTCGATATCAGAATAGAATATGCTGTTAATGATCTTCATCGGGCCTCCATAAGAAGTAGACGTCGCTGTATACGAAATCCCTCTGTCCTTGTCCGCATCTTCAGGAGATGACTCTTGAGCTTCTTTCCACCACCTGAATTCCACTCCATTCATCAGACATCAAGTCAATGTTTCTAACAAAAGAACAACGAATCTACTCCATTCTCTAACTCACAAACAACATAGAAGGAACAAACTTCCTCCAAGTACAGGATAAACACATTCCATCTTAAAATAGAAGGAAAGAAAAGTAAAGGAAGAAAACAAAATCCCTAATTAATGAGTTAAATTGAACAACTAATTTCAGATTTAGAAATCAAACTCTTAGTAAGATCTATCAAGAAGGTGAAGTAAAAAAAATAATGATTGATAAAACAAAACAAGAAGAATAAATACCTGTAAGGAACGAAGTAGACTCTTTCATCTTCTGAGAAAGAATGCTGAGCCCCATTTGAGAAATCGTCAAAAGCGCAGCCGTTCATTTCTTGGGATTTAGTCTCGGCGGAAGAGATTTACTGAATTGAAGCTCATAACAGCGAGAAGAACGAAGAGGAAGACGAAAGAAAATGGCCGATTTGCTTATAAAGGACAAGCTTTATTTTTTGTGAAGAGGATTCGTCCATTCGGGGAGGGAAATTTTTATAAAACTTTTGAGAGAAAATCGGAAAAAGGGGATTTTTTTTTTTTTTTTCTTTCGGAGAAAAAAAAAATGCTCACTACAGGAGAGAAGCGTGCAAGCCTGCAAGGGGGATGATTTATGATCTAAATTACCGGAAACTGACTCGGTATCGGTTGTATCAGTTTTGACCGGTTTCTAGATCGGTTTGGATAAGCCTGCAGTCAACCGTTTTCCTTTTTACCTCATTTTATGTGAAAATGATTTCTACAAAAAAAAAAAAAAAAAAAATTTTTGGTAGGTTCATAGAACAAAATTCCATTGAAACTTGTGAAATTTTCACCGAACTTTTCCATTTTGGAAAATACGAAACGAAACTCATGAAGACTGAAAAAAGTCCTCGGTTTCGATCGAAACTATCGAAATTTCGTCGAAACTTGTCGAAACCTTGAAACTTATCGAAACTTGGTTCAACCCAGTTTGACCAGTTGGTTCATGAGGAAAAAAAATTCCCAAATTTCATGGGAAACTTGGGAAATTTAGTCGAACCTAGGAAATTTTGTAGAAACTTGGGAAATGTCGTGGAAACCCGAGAAATTTTGTGGAAACTTTGGACTTTTTCTCTGTAAATTTTGTAGCTTTCCTAAATTTTCAATTTTTTTGTTTATTTCATGTTTCCCCAAATACCCACGACAAATACCTCCTCCATCAGGACTTCCCTATTCAAAGTGCGTATTCCCTCAAGTTGGTTATCTTAAGCATATTGATGACCAAACTCATAAAGTTACAGTTGTCGATTAACTTGACAATCATAGACATAAAATGTCATGGGATGTCTATGTTCGTTGGTTGGAGGAGATAATGTTACAGGCATGGTACTACTCAGCTCACAGGATGAATCCACTATTGGCACTCCTCTTAACACTAAGTTGTATTTTCCTTTTATTGTCAATTATTTTGAAGTTATAAATTATATATTGAATGTTATGTGCTTAAGTAATTAAGTTTATAATGTACTTTTTGGACAACTCTACATTGATGTTATGTATATTGAATGACATATCTACATTGATTTTTTAGCAAAATACAACAAATGCATTATTTATACTCTAATTAGCTTAAATACAGGATCCCACCCCAAAATACTCTCTAAAACCTGTCGAAACTTGAATGTCGAAAATTGTATGGAAAAGTCCTCAGTTTCCTCGAAATTTCTCAAGTTTCCACCTAAGTTTCCCATTTTCACCCGGTAGAAACTTGAGTTTCCCTCAAATTTTTTACCATGGGTAGGTTAACGGTTCTAACACTCTTAAAAATCTTACCATTAAATTTGAATCATCCATCATAAACCGTTCTAACATAATGGTATGATTTATCTATATTTATGCCAAAAAAAATTATGGGGAACAATTGAACACTGGTTAGACAATATTTTTACACATACACCCTAAGATCGGATTGGATAAGCCCCTAGTCAACCGTTTTACTTCTATCTCATTTTATGTATTTATTATTATTATTTATGTAAAAATAATTGGACACAAACACCCTAAGATCAAGTAATTACCAAAAAAACAATACTGTAAACATTAATATGGATATTGGTTTCTATCCCCCAAAAAGAAACAAATTATGGATCTTGGTGCGTAAGAGGCCGTAAGTGGATGGTCGAAATTGACTTTTGAATTCATATTTTTTATAAATAATATTGATTATCGATGTTCGTCACCCCCAAAAATATAATATTAATAAATACAACTTCTAACTAAAAATCTAAGCTACATTAGAATGCAAATTGACAATTCACATTTTCATTCTATGCACCTTCTATTGTAGGCATAAATCTATCATTCCATTTTAAAGGCATTCTATTACGAGCAAAAATCAATTTTAGTATCATATATTGTATTTCTTGGTGACTAATATTTCCGTATCATAAAAGATGCTACTTATACTATATAAATATATAATGCACACAACTTAATGAAAAAGTTTGTGTTTCTAGAATATTCATCAAAGGTCTTAGACCACTGCCTCTAAGATTAGAAATTACTCCTTTCAGATTTTCTAGCATCAGAGTGTTCCAAATTCTGTTGGTTAGGTGCATGGTTCAAAAATTGAAGTTTCACAATTTTTTGGTATTCTCTTTTCCTTCGTCAAATTGAGAAAGAAGAGAATTTTGGATTCAAAACCTCAAAAATTAACAAAAAAGAAAAACTAAGTTCTGTTTTATATGACCAGAATTTGACATTTTATTTTCTTTCATAAAAAGGACGAGATCTAGACATTGAATTTGTTTAGATTCTAGAGCTAAATTTATAATTTTTGAAAGCTTCTATTTGGTTTAAGGATGAAATTTCAGACTTCCATTTATTCCAGAACTTCCGTTTGATGTCTGGAAGCTTTTCTTATTGGTATATTACTGTCGGGATGCCATACTTAGTTCTCTTGTACAGATTCTAGTTGAATTGAATTGAATAGGGTTCTTTAATTAGTTTGAAGTTATACAGATGCAACTGCTTATTATTTCCTGGATGAGATGTGTATTTGTGTTGTATTAGTCTTTGGGCTCTATTTTCTGGATCAGTTCCAAGCTCTTAAATTCTTGTAGGATCTGCAATCAGCTGTTGAGAAAATGAACTCAACCTTGATTAAACAGGAGAATTCCAATGAAGGCAACCTGTTTTCCCAAGACATGCTTACATCCTTGGGAGTTCAGTAGGTTTCTCATGCATTTGCACTGAAACTGCTTGTTTGCACTTCGCTATAAGGGTCAATGTGGAACATATGACATTTGATTGGGAGTTCAATCATATTGATCATATTGAGTTAGACAAACATTTCAAAGCTTGCGTGCATATGGAAATTATTAAAATCTTTGTGATCGGCAATGAGAAATATATTCTGTGGCCTTGAAGTGCATCTGGGCCCAAAGGTAGATCATATTTGCTGATGCTTTGAAGGATGAATTGCATACTGTTGCAGAATTCTCTGTCTCTCTCTCTCTCTTCCCCCCCCCTCCATAATACCTGTTTAAAAGTGTCAATTGTAATTGCCAGAACTGAAATCATGACCCCTGAGGCAAACTACAACACGAATGGTTGTTTTCAGATGATATGTTTTCTGAAATTATTTTTGATATCTATAGTTGGATTCCACCCATCTATTTTGTGGTTCAAAACAGTTAAAGAAGCATATTGTTCAACCCTGACGGGGAGATATCATACTAGATGACAAGGGTTCCCGGATGGGATGGAGCCAAGAGAGGGTTGGTGGGGGTTTTTCGAGTTTGGAAGGAGAAAAGAGAAAGTAACGTGGGCCCTCTTAAATTTTATTGGATGAAATTTTGGAAAAGGAAACCACTTTAAAGTGATTCAAATAATTATAATTCAGTTTAGGTATTCTATGAAATGTTGAGTTCCAAATTGCAATTTGTTAAAACGTTTTTTTATCTTTGACTACAGTAGGGTGAATTTCATATAGATCTATCAAAGTTTGATCCAAGGATTTTTTTTTTAAATGACATTTAGTGTTTGTATTCTTTATGGTATTTAAAATAGACCAATTAAGAAAATGATACAAAATATGGTTAAAATAATTGGATCAAACTTTTGTAGGTCTAGATGAAAATTACCATGGTGTATTTTATGTACGATGGTGTATTTTATGTACGTATTCATATTAGATACGATGGGTGTCGCCAAATGGGTGCGAACTCAGGATCTTCCACCATTGGCATAAAATGATATGTATTGAATTGTACCAAAGCATATTTGTTAGTTTGGAACAATACTTAATATAAGATGGTGTGCCTCTTAATATGAATCTCAACGTTTTCTAAATTAAACCTAAAACTAAATTAAAAAAAAGCTGAATCACTTAGAAGGCTAGGACATGATAACCATAGATACATCATATTTATTCATTGCCTCTGACCAACCCAAAATGTATGTTATAGGTGGCATGGTTAGGCGACTGACCGGAACGGCACAGGCTTTCTCTGGTGTAGGAGCGAAGCGACAAACCGGACAGGTGTTGTTCCGTTCTAGCCAGTTGAAAAAGCATTCTGGATGGAAGACGTGTGAACAAGGCTTTAATTGTACGATCTCTACTCCTGTCACGTACTCATCCATGCACATTTTGTTGATCAATTCCAAATTTTGTACTGAAGGCTTGGTTCGCTTAAGCAAGGCTTGGTTCGCTTGCAAATTACCGGACAGGTGTTGGTCCAAGTGTTAAGCAGCTTGGTTCGCTTAAGCAAGGTTCCGGTATCGAAACCTTGTGGATGCAAAAAATCCCATTGGGAGACTCACCCACCACAGCCGGGTGTGCGACCGGGTCGAACACTAGATTAGTCAAGGCAAAGCCTTGGAACCGGGTTGGCAACCCAAAAAAAAAAAAGAAGAAGAAGAAGGCAGTTCTTCTTTTGTCTCGTCAGATATCTTAAACTCCACTGTTGCTTGTGTTGGAGATCTTGAAGGTGGTGAAACCGGGAACGTATCAAGTCTTATATCAAGTCTTAGAAGCACATCGAAATGTGCCCGAACATCAATCTCTATGACCAAATCCAAGGATCGAGCATTTCTCTCAGGGCGACAGAGGCTCAAAAGCTAGCAAACCCGGAAATCTCTAATTTCGGACTGTGATCAAGGCGAGGATGCTTAGCACTTGGTCGAGCATAGGGCCGATAAAAGGCATAGAAGATTCAGTGCTAAGCAGGATACCAACCTCAATAGGAAATATTTTTTCTTCCAACGAATGACTTCCACGGATGACCAGAGCTTCCAACAGTGTCTCCGTCAATCGCAATAGTTAATGTGGAAAACAGATGATTTCGAACTATGAACCGGATGGTTGCGCTGACTTCTGAGAAAGAATAGGGTGTCGTGGGGTTCTCACGTTCGGTCAAGAACGCTGACGCATACTGTTTAATATCAAAATGTGGTAAAATAATCATGATGACATGAAGGAAGAGGAAGAAGAACACAAGAGATGAAGAATAGAATATCAGATGAAAGGAGAAAGTAAGAGCAGTTTAATAGACGAGTGAACAACAACGTAGCGCAGAGACAGAGATCGAGATGAGATGAGGGGTTATTTATATTATAGAACTAATCCTAATCCTAATCCTAATCTGATCGGACTCCTATTTGTATTCGATCTTGAAAATCGACTCAGATTTCAGATGGAAATGTTTGAAAAGGTACATGTATTAGGATAAAATTCGTTTAAGAATGTCGAGTAAAACTAGAAATTTTTACGGAATTCTCGCTCGTCCTTCCTGTCAAGTTCCTGTAAAACACGTGCTCGACCCTACGTCTCCGAGCAAATCAGTACCAATGAGATATGATCACAGCTACTCAATAGAGAATTCAAGTAATTGATCAAACAGAATATGAATACTTACTATATAAAGCCTGCCGGAAGTGCTTATATAGCTTTAAATAAGAGTTAGACTCCAAATATAACTCTAAGAAGAGTTGTTTACCTGTTCATTTCTCTAGGTAGTTGAAGTATAGTATAACTCTTAATCATTATCTAATGGTTATCGTTAAATCCCTAGTTTTAAGGAATAAAATGTTAAATTCTAATTAAAAACTAATTCATGATCCATGAATTTCTCCCTATATATTCTCTCATATTTTCATTTCTATTTATTCTCTCATGAATCTCCTCTTTTATTCCTATTTTTTCTCACACGTCTCACAAAATATTGGAGTTTTCCTAAATCTTCTCCACAATTATCGGGTATTCACTCTTTCTTCAAGGTTGGGGAGAAGGTGAAAGGCAAAGCACAAGGCTTTCTTGCAATTTGAGAGCTTAGGATCACTTGGGGAGTGGGTGATCAAGTGTGAGTGTTTAACCTCTCAAATGAGGTGAATTGGGCTTATATAGAGCACCTTTGTGTGCCTAAAGCCAATCCCCAACGGATAGAAAACGGACATAATTTTTGTCTTGTTTTTAGCCTAGAAGGTCGATCATCTGATAAAGAGCCGTTGCAAACTAGCCGTTGGCTAAGTCAGGGCCAGACGGTCGTCCATCTGGCTTGACTAGCCCATACGGAATTCCGTCTGGCTTTCTGTTTCTGAAAGAATCAGAAACACAAACCAGACGGTCGGCCGTCTGCTCAGACGGTCGACCATCCGAGCTCTGTTTTGCTGAATTAAGTTGGGGCTGGGACATGGCTTGGGTTTTTGGACTTTTTGGTCAACCCTAAGCATTATACACCTCACTAACATGTCCTAGGTCACTCTAGTAATATGAATTACATATAATTGATGCATTTACATGAATGTGTATGCGAGAGTGTCCTAAACTCTAATTCAGCCTAAGTCTTGATCTTCGACTTGATTTTGTGCAATCGTCTTCATGTCCATCTTGGCATGGTCATCTTGACTTAGACTTCATGTCCATCTTCATGTCCATCTTGGCATGATCTTGGCTTTGACTTGGAGTTGGTCCACTTGTTCTCATCTTGAACTAAAACATCACAACTCAATATAGCCATTAGTAATTCATGCTTATTATCATCAAAACCAATAGAGGCTGATGTGGCAAATGCTGACATGGTATTTCCCAACAATCTCCCCCTTTTTGATGATGATAAACATATGAATGATTGGAAAATATTAATGATAATTAATAGCAAATAGACACTCATTCATATGCATGTTATTTACATGTTTTTCCATGGTGAATTCTAATTCATGTTTGTTATCATCAAAACCAATGGAGGCCGATGTGGCAAAATGCTGACATGGCATTTTCCAACAAAACTTTTGTAGGTCTAGATGAAAATTACCATGTTGTATTGTCCAAATTGCAATACAATATGCACGATATGATCTAATTGATACGTATTCATATAGATAAGATCTGGGTGTAATGGGTGCGAACTCAAGATCTTCCTGTGAAAAGTTAGGCTTTTAATTGCTCTACTAACCCACCATTGGCATAAAAGAATATGTATTGAATTGTACCAAAGCATATTTGTTAGTTTGGAACAATACTTAATACAAGATGGTGTGCCTCTTAAAATAACTTAACAAATATAATATTTGATATTGATACTTTAAGACTTAGTTTAATTAAATTCTATTTATGGTTTCCAAAGATAATTCTATTTATGGTTTCCAAAGACACAATAGATTAGGCACAAAAAATTGATTAAATCTTGCATACGCACCTTGTGATTGCTTTAAATCTACAATTTCTTACACTAAATTAGAAGATCATGCACAAGAAGAAAAAAAAATCTAGTAAACAATCTAAAGATCTGTGACGAATTTTAGGCAGAGAGAAGAAGAAACAAAGATGGAGAAAAAAGACAATAATTGGAAAATAGACGGAGCAATAGAATCCATGTTGCACTAAATTAAAAAAAAAAACTCAATCACTTTTTTTTTTTAACCCAGCTCAATCACTTGAAGTTTACATCATATTTATTCATTGCCTCTAACCAACCCCAACTGTAAGTTTATGGTGGTATGGCCAGGCGACTCACGAAGAAGGAGATTGGACAGTTGTGGTGTTCTAGTAGGAGCAGGAGGTATGGCGAAGCGACAGACCGGGCAGGTGTTGTTCCGTTCTAGCCACTTGGAAATGCATTTTTGATGGAAGACGTGTGAACAAGGCAACTGTTCGATCTTAACTCCTCTCACATACTCATCCATGCAAATCGTACATGGAGAGGGCGGCACCTCTTCTTTTGTCTCGTCAAATATCTTAAACTCCAATGCTGCTTGTGTCGTCGGAGATCTTGAAGGTGGTGGAACCGGGATCGCATCAAGTCTTACAATCGCTTCGAGATTTGCCCGAATATCAATCTCTATGACCAAATCCAAGGATCGAGCATTTCTCTGTGGGCAGACAGATGCACAAAAGCTAGCAAACCTGGAAATTTCTAATTTCAGACTCTGATGAATCTCTAATTTCAGACTCTCATCAGGGCAGGGGATGTGTAGCACCCGGTCGAGCATAGGGCCGATAGAACGCATAGAAGATTCAGTGCTAAGCAGGATACCAACCTTAATAGGAAATATTTTGTCTTCCAACGAATGAAATCCATAACTACTAGAGCTTTCAACAATGTCTCCGTTGATCGTAACAGTCATTGTGGAAAACTGATGATTTCAACATATGAACCGTATGGTTGCGCTGATTTCTGAGAAAGAAAAGGGTCTCGTGGGGTTCTCACGTTCAGTCAAGAACGCTGACGCATATTGTTTAATATCAATATGTGGTGTATTACTCATCATGATGACGTGAAGGAAAAGAAAGAACACAGGAGATGAAGAATAGAATTTCAGATGAAAAGAGAAAGTAAGAGCAGTTTAATAGACGAGTGAACACCAACGTAGCGCAGCAGTAGAGACTGAGATGAGATGAGATGAGATGAGATGAGGGGTTATTTATATTATAGAACCCTAATCCTAATCTGATCAGACTCCTATTTGTATTCGATATTCAAAATCGACTCAGATTTCAGATGGGAATGTTTGAAAAGCTTTTAAGTGTATTAGGTAAAACTAGGAATTCTTACCAAACTAGGAGTTCTAAGGGTAATCAATCTTGTTGGAGTTCTAAGGGTAATCAATTTTGTTTCGATCAGGTTCCGATTCTAGAGTGATGATACGAGCAAATCAGTATCAATGAGATATGATCACAACTACTCAATAAAGAATTCAAGTAATTGATCATACAGAATATGAATACTTACTACATAAAGCATGTCTGAGGTGTTTATATAACTTTAGATATAACTCTAAGAAGAGTTGTTTACCATTCCTTTCTCTAGTTAATTGAAGTATAGTAGAAGTATACTATAACTCTTAATCATTATCTAATGATTATTATTAAATCTCTAGTTTTAAGGAATAAAAGGTTAAATTCTAATTAAAAACTAACTCATGATCCATGAATTTCTCCTTATATATTCTCTCATATTTTCATTCCTATTTATTCTCTCATGAATCTCCTCTTTTATTCTTATTTTTTATCTTTTTTTTTTCTCACACGTCTCACAAAATATTGGAGTAGTTAGCCAACATTGGAATTTTTCTAAATCTTCTCTACAGTTATCATGTATTCATTCTTTCTTTCTCAAATTATTCATCTCTTTCTCACACACTCACTATTTTTATAGTATTCTTTTCATAAAGTATAACTTTTTTTTTCTTTCCATTGTTCTTTCTTTCTCCTAAATTTTTTATTATACTAATAGCAATTTAAATCTCGTTTGAATTCAGCCATTGATTTTATCAGATCTAAATCATAATCATTGATTTATTTTTTAATCCTAAACTTTTCTCTTAAAATTTCATTTCCTATTAATGGAAATTTAAATCTGTTTATGATTTCCAGCTGTCAATTTTATCATATCTAATCGTAATCATTTAATTTTATTTTTGAATCCTTCAACTTTTTGATTCCTATTAATAGCAATTTAAATTTTAAGTTTTATTAGTTGGATGTTTAAATTTCTGCCATTAATATTGTTATATCTAATCATAATCATTGATTTTTTTTAAAATTAATTTATGATAAATTGAGTGTTTATCCCATATTTAGTTAATAGACTTCAAATCAATATTTTTTCCTATAATTTCTTTCCCAATTTTTTTTCACTTTTTTCTTTCATGATTTTTTAAAGTTTTTCTCCCACAATTTTTAGCTTTTACTTTATTTTATTATATTTTTATTATTTACTTATAATTGTGGGACCCACGGTGGGTCCCGCATTGGCCCACCTATATTCGGCCCCCCAACATTTAATCCTGGCTCCGCCCCCTGTTAGGCCGGAATGAATAGAATGACCATTTTAGTCATTATTACACAGAGCAATTTCTAATTGAGAGGATTCGAAGGCCTCAAATCTCCCGCAACCTTGCGGTTCCAGAGCAATTTCCAGGTATTTATTTATTTATTTATTCTCTCTCTCTGTCTCTCAGCTATCTGGTGTGGTGATGTCTGAGTCAGACATCCGTCGGGGAAAAAATATGAATTGGATTTTCTTTTCTTAGCAGAACTGTTGCTTATTGAGCTACTGTTCTTGGTGACTAATTCTTATAACTGCAAACATATTCTTTTAAAATTAAAAGAAAGTGGAATTTAAGGGGAAAGGAGGTTATTCTGGGTTGAAGAGTATGTGTTTTGCTGTTGTTGTTGCTGATATTATTATTGAAGATCAGAATATTTCATCAATTACAGCTTAGAATATTACCCTATCCACATTTTCTAGCTTATACCACAATCCATGGTGGACGTGAGCTTTTTGAATTATCGAGTGTGCTTAGGACTGTGCAAACACTAGTGGGGCAAAGTTGTAGGTTGCTAATATGCTCAGCATACCTCTGATGAGTCCTGAGACCAAGATACAGACGGTTTAGTACACATAACATATAGATATTAATTGAACTTACATTTCCAGAACCTCAATTGTCAGGAAAATATTCAGTGTATTAACCAGATGAACCTATGGCCTAATACAACACCTTATTGCCAACATTTGAAAGATCTCTACCACAAGAAACTGGTGATAATAAGTTAGAGTTTCGTGTCACTTTGAACTACTCAAATACATGTATCAAAGATGACTAACATGTAGGAACTTCTTTAATTGATTTACCTTCTTGGTTGATGTATGTGAGAAGCTAGTAAAATCTGACGCGTGTTCCAGCACTACTGTAAACCCTAAAGAACAGGTTCATCGAGAGAAAATTATAGATGGAAAACAACAGTGAACGATGAGTTCTAGATGTAGCACCATTCCCCTAGTGGAGGTTTTCAGCCTGGTGCTGGTCAATTAATTAACATGAGGTGATATTCAGCATTTAAAGTTGTCTCAATCGAAAAAGAGGTCCATTGAACTTCGACCCAACAGTCTGAGCACTAAAAATAAAGTGGAACTTCATTTTTCTTCTTTTCTTGTTACCTGTATCATTTCTCTGTGTTCTTAAAAGTTCTAGCTAATAATGAATTCAATGTGGTCATTTTGACCAACCTGTAACTTGGCCAAGTCACCTTTTCAGGCAAGCAAGGTGAATAGGTAAACCTGACTTTCAAACAATATAGCCATCATAAAACAGAAAAGCAGAACTGTTGGAATTTATTGATTTGATTAATAAATTAAATGCCCAAGGGCAATATTGGAAACTCACTATTAGGGCGGTTACAAAATAGGTTATATATTTTAGTAACCACCGCATTAGTGAGCAAGTAATGCAGTAATTCATTCGCACGAGCGAATCTCGAGAAACGGCGGCTCCATCTCTCTCTCCCTCTCTCTTAGAATCGCAGGCTTAGATTTTCTTCTTTGCTAGTATTTGATCTTCATTCCATTAATCCACGGCATTTGGGTTGTGGATATTATTCCCTTTCCCTGTGATTGAGGAATCTCGCGGTAAACCTTTGGTGGTGGAACGAGAACGTGGATCTAAACTTCCATTGTGAATACTTCAAGTAAGGGAAAGCGAATTCGAGTAAGGAATTTTTTCCCCATCAATTAATTGAATTGAATTACTTTTGATGTATTACCAACATTGGCATCGAGCCATTGGTTCCCACGTTTATTGTTCCTCCCCATTGTTTAATTTTATTGTATGGATCCAATGTTTTTGGATGAATTTTTGTAAAGAAAAAAAAAAAAAACGTGATTTTCCGTTTTTTTCCCGTTTTTTTTGAAAAAAATTCCGTTCAAAAGAAGAAAAAAAATCGTTAAATGGGGAATTGACGTACGTGTATCGGACGGATCTTTGAGAAGGTGAGCCATCTCGGGAATCCGTTTGGTCACGAAGCCGAGACGGACTCTCGAGATGGTGCGCCATCTCGGAATCCGTTTGGTCACGAAGCAGACGAATCTGAGAAGGTGAGCCATCTCGAGAATCCGTTTGGTCACGAAGCTTAGACGGACTCTCGGATGGTGCGCCATCTCGGAATCCGTTTGGTCACGAAGCTTGACGGACTCTCGGACGGTGCGCCGTCTCGGAATCCGTCTGGTCCTGAATGCACGGAGAAGGATTGTCCGTCTGGTGAGACGGCGATCCGTGCAGGCTGATGGATTCCGGATGGAGAGCCGTCTTAGAATCAGTATCGGACGGATTGTCGGACGGTGATCCGTCTCGAGAATCCGTCTGAATTTTTTTGTCCAATTTTGAATGTGTTTCTATTTATTGGACATCTATGGCTCACAATCTATGTGATGTTTGAGCATTAAGGGCCTAATGGGGCCTAGTGGGAGCTAATGAGGTAGAAGTGTTCTGTGTGAACCACCTCATAGCTTTAACATGATTGCATGTTTTATTTTGATAAAACTATTTTTTTATTTATGGGTCTATCAATCATGTTTCTTGCAGAATGAAGTTAGTGTATAAGTCTATGTGGGTTTGCATGAGAATTTGATTGAATGTTTTTTTAGCATCTCTTTTGGTTTAAGTGCTTATCCCATAGGTTGACTATGCTAGTGTGATTTTTGTTGCATGAGTTATATTTTATGCTAGATTTATTGAACTCATTCTTGTATGTAATATCTCTAGAAAAATGGTTGCTACCAAGAGCATTGTTGCTTGACCTCACTAAAGGAGATAAGCTAAATGAGAGGAATTATGACCTCTGGCACCGAAAGGTGCAATATCTCTGGAAGAGCGGGATATGCTAGAGACCATAAACCAGACCATGAACCCACACGAGCAAGGTACCCACACATGACATCGCGGGGACCTTGATATATACAATGCTTGGAAGAGGAAAGACCGGGTAGCCGGGATTACAATCCCGAGCTCCATGAGGGATGACCTGATGCTTCGTTATGAGAAGCATAGGACTGCAAAGTCTTTGTAGGAGGCTGTGAAGTTCCAGTATGGAGGGACTTCCACCACAAGAGGCCGCCAGCTCGGACTCACTTTTGACGGTTATAAGATGCGCCGAGGGTCACACCATGAGGCGGCATATAACCATCATGTCTAACATGATTAGTGAGTTGAGCGCATGTGGGCGCCGAGAAGACTGATAAGGAGCAAGTCTCCCGATCATCGAGTCATTGCCAAAGACTTGGGAGCATATGAAGATCTTCTTGACTCATCTTGATGAGGTCAAGACTTTCGATCAAGCTGCCAAGCACCTTGAGCTTGATGAGGATCGGATGTTGGCCGATACCCCTCAAGCTGATGTGTTTGCTGCTGAAGCTAGCACTAGTAAGAGTGCGGGCTTCAAGCGCAAGAGAGAGAAAGCTCAACCTCAGCGGTCCAAGCAAAGTAACCCGGGGTGGGAACAAAAACAAGAGTGAGCCCAAGCGTTCAAGGGGGACTAGTGCTTGGCAAGAAGAAATCAGCTTTGATTTGCTTCAAGTGCCGAAAGCCTGGTCATTTTGCTCGTGATTGCACCGAGCAAGAGGTATGTCTTGTGTGTTATACCTCTTCTTGTTATGTAACAAGTTCTACTATGCTTGCTGAACTAAATCCTTTGTGGATTGTTGATTCAAGTGCATGACAGAACACATAACAAGGGAACGCTCGAGCTTCGTGGAATACCGTCGTATTCCAAGAGGAAGAAAAAGGATAACGATGGGGAACAGCTCAAGCGTGGAGGTTCATGGCATAGGCACATGCAAATTAGTTTTGCGAGGTGGCCGGATTTGTTACTCCATGATGTCTTGTATGCTCCGAGACATTCGGCGAAATCTTGTTTCTGTTATTTATCTTTTAAGACATGGTTTTAGAATTGTATTTGAAAACAATTCTTTGGTTTTGTATCCGGGTGATACGAGTTTATGGTTATGGTTTTCTTGATAATGGTTTCATTGTATTGGATACAATTGATTATTCATTTAATTCTAGTAATGCTTTTGTTTGCCAAAATACTTGTGTGTATTGATTCTAATTTGTGGCATGCTAGACTAGGACATATTGGCTTAGATAGGATGAACAGGTTGGCAAGAGAAGGTCTCTTAGGCCAAGGTTCACTATCCGATTTGCCAACTTTGTGAGTCATGTCTAGCGGGGAAAAGCAACTAGAAAACCATTTAAAAAGGCTTTGAGAGCCTCTCTTCCTTTAGAACTTATCCATTCGGATGTGTGTGGACTCATGAATGTGCATACTAGAAAAGGACAGTCATATTTCATCACATTCATAGATGACTATACAAGGTATGGTCACATTTATCTAATTTCTCATAAGTCGAAGCTCTGGAATGTTTTAAGAAATTCATGAGCTTGGTTGAGAATCGGTTAGATAAAAGGATTAAAACTCTTAGAACGGATAGAGGTAGAGAGTATCTCTCCGATATGTTCAAAGGGTTATGTGATGAAAAGGGATATCTAGACAACTTACTATTCCAGGGGACTCCACAGCAAAATGGGGTTGCTTTGAGAGGAGGAATAGAACCTTGCTAGACATGGTGAGATCCATGATGGCGCAGGCAAATCTACCCATCTCTTATTGGGGAGATGCTTTGCTGACTGCGGCCTATATCCTCAACGAGTTCCAACCAAATCGGTTCCTTCCACACCATATGAGTTGTGGACCGGAAGGAAGCCAGATTTGAGTTACTTGCGCGCATGGGGATGTGCAGCATATGTTCACTCTACTTCTCACCAATATGGAAAGCTTGGACCCAGAGGAAGAAAGTGTATCTTTGTGAGATATTCTGAACCCTCAAAGGGCCATGTCTTCATTGGACTAGATGAGAATGAGAGGAAAACGGAACTTGAGTCTAGGGATGCAACATTCTTGGAGAATGATTTTCCATCTCTTTCGAGGAGTTAACAAAGAATCATCGGAATTCTTTGAGATACAAGATAGTGGTCTTGTCACTCCAGGGATTCAGATTCTCGGATAATGAACCTGGGGTTCATCCGGAAGATCCTAGTGGGAGTGGGAGTGCAGATGTGATAGCTACCTTAGACGGTGAGCAATCGACATGCACTTGCGCCGTAGTAGGCGCGGGCTAGTTCCTCGTCGACGTTTCGACATAGAGGATGAAGCCTACATGGTAACTCCTGAAGAGATTGGATTGTGAGATGATTTCAGTCGATGAGCATGAACCAAAGAGCGTGCGAGGAAGCTCTTGCGGGGTCAAGCTCAAAGGAATGGTTAAAAGCAATAAAGGAAGAGTTGGAGTCGATGAAAGTTAATCATGTCTCGGGACTTGGTTGACTTGCCGCCGAGCCGAAAGGCGATTGGGAACAAGTGGGTTCTCAAGATCAAAAGAAAGGCGGATGGATCTATTGAGAGATTCAAGGCTCGTTTAGTGGCTAAGGGCTACACCCAACGAGAGGGCGTTGATTATGAGGAAACTTTTTCCCCTGTGGTTAGGTTTGCCTCAATTCGCCTCATACTAGCCATTGTTGCTCAGTTGGACTTGGAGCTTTATCGGATGGATGTAAAAGCTGCTTTTCTCAATGGAGAACTTGAGGAAGAGATCTATATGGATCAACCTCAAGGCTTTGAAGCACATGGACTTGAGCGCAAAGTGTGCAAGCTTAAGAAGTCCATATATGGCTTAAAGCAAGCATCTAGACAGTGGAATGTGCGCTTCCACCAAGCTATGATGGAAAATGGTTTTTCCATGTTTGAGGAAGACCACTTTGTGTTTACACCAAGAGATCGATAATAATTATGTCATTACGACACTTTGTACGTAGATGACATACTTATGGCTAGCAATAGCAAGGAGCTATTGGAAACCATTGAGAAATGGTTGTCCTCCGTATTTGATATGAAGGACATGGGTGAAGCAAGCTATGTGCTTGGTGTCAAGATTGTCGGAAATAGGCAAAAGAGATTCTTGGGTTTATCTCAAGAGACCTATATTGACAATGTCTTGACGAGATACCAAATGCACAACTGCAAACCAATTGATACTCCGGTGGAGAAGGGTTTGCATTTGAGCCTTGATATGGGTCCTAAGACTCCAGAGGAGAAAACCAAGATGGAAAGAGTTCCATATTCCGGTGCGGTGGGTAGCCTTATGTACGCTATGATGTGTACTAGGCCGGATATTTGTTATGCGGTGGGTTTGGTTAGTCGATACCAATCAAACCCGGGCATAGAGCACTTGAAAGCGATCAAGAGGATATTGAGATATCTCGGAGGAATGAGTAACTACATGTTGTGTTACCAAGGATCGGATTTGCGGTTAGTTGGCTATAGTGATGCCGGCGGGCTGGAGACATCAATGAGCGCAAATCAACCTCGGATATGCTTTCTTCTTGAATGGCGGGGGCCATTTCGTGGTGTAGCAAGAAGCGAGGCTTGTATATCCCTCTCGACCATGGAAGCAGAGTATGTGGCATGCTCCGCTGCGGTTCAAGAGGCTGTTTGGTTGAGGAGATTCCTTCGACATCTGGGATTGTGATGACATCCAAAGAGGCTGCCCTTGTCTCTTGTGATAGTACGGCGGCTCTTAGCTATGTCAAGGACCCCAAGTATCATGGGAAGACCAAATATATACAATTGAGATATCACTTTGTTAGAGACATTACATCAAGAAAGAAAGTTGTACTTAAGCACATATCTACTAGTTTGATGGTAGCTGACCCTCTTACCAAACCTATAGCCAAGGATGTTTTTATTTCTCATGTAAAATCCTTGGGCTTGCGTAGATTGTGACTTATTTTTGTCTTGAGACTTTCTTATTAATGAATAATATGAGTTCATTCAGCATTTTTATTATTCACTTTACGTGTGATTGTGTTTCTTCTAGCATAAAACAACATATGTCAATAGGCAAGAGAATGGCTCACTCACACGAGCATTCGCCTCTGGCGCCTTGGAGGCGACGAGAGATGAGACGGATTGTGAATGACTTCGTGTAGGTCAATTCATAATCATGATGTCGCCTTGATTTGGAATCAAGATGAGTTTCTCTATTGTGAAGAGAATCGACATGAATGTTCCCACTATTCATGTTGCCTATATGAGCCAGGTGCGAGTACTTTATGTGGCGCTAGGGTGGCGACAATAAAGTAACTCGGGTTAGGCGCAAGGGGTTCCGACTTGGACTAAGACCTGTATGGTGTTGAGATGGACATACGTTCTATTGTATATAGAATGCTCCACCATAGCACATATATCATACTATGTGTGCTTAGCGATCATTGGAAATGAGAGGATGGATCCTGCTCCTCTCATTGTGTGAGTCTGGACCTTATGGTCCATTAGTGTTCTTAGTGACTTTCGACGACATCATGAAACGAAGGGTTGATGTGGCTACTTTGGGGTGTTACCTATGGTCATGATAGATTCGACCTAAAGGGGCACTACCGGGAAAGGAGTCAATCCTGAGTGTAGTGATGGTCTGGGGCGAAAGGAAAGGTTTGATTCAACTGCACCCTAAAAAGTGTTTCTTGGCGCCAACTGTATGTGTTACGGTAGTGAACATTTTAAGGACAAGAAGGTGATCTCTCGGAGGGATCGAGATACCTTTAGTCCGGTGAGTTTGAATAAACCTAGGACACTTGTGTTATACTAATGCTTATTTGATTTGTTTCTATGAGTGATGTGCCATTACGGCGCTTCGGGAAGGTTTCTAGTTTGGGGCTCACGCGTGAGTGTATATCACCGGTCGCACAACCCATTTTGCAGTATGATTGTGGATATTAGTGTACGGGACACGGGTGGTCTATGTATCGGGATACATAGTGAAGAGATCAATATATATGTATATCGGGATATGCATGTGTGTACGGGACACAAGAGGTCTATGTATCCGGGATACATAGCAGAGAGATTGAATGTGTATATCCGGGATATACAAGTGTGTCTCGGGACACATTGAAAGATTAACACTTGCCCTTGTGCAAGTGGGAGCTGTTGGAATTTATTGATTTGATTAATAAATTAAATGCCCAAGGGCAATATTGGAAACTCACTATTAGGGCGGTTACAAAATAGGTTATATATTTTAGTAACCACCGCATTAGTGAGCAAAGTAAGGAGTAATTCATTCGCACGAGCGAATCTCCCGAGAAACGGCGGCTCCATCTCTCTCTCCCTCTCTCTTAGAATCTGCAGGCTTAGATTTTCTTCTTTGCTAGTATTTGATCTTCATTCCATTAATCCACGGCATTTGGGTTGTGGATATTATTCCCTTTCCCTGTGATTGAGGAATCTCGCCGGTAAACCTTTGGTGGTGGAACGAGAACGTGGATCTAAACTTCGGTTGTGAATACTTCAAGTAAGGGAAAGCGAATTCGGGTAAGGAATTTTTTCCCCATCAATTAATTGAATTGAATTACTTTTGATGTATTACCAACATGAACATACTAAGAATGGTGGAAAAGATTAAAAAGGTTTTCAAGCGAGCCCCTAAGACTCGAGATGTATCTTCCAATTCCACTATAGAATTACTAAAACCAGAGCTTCCTGTAGGTACTATGAATGAACTTATGGGTTAAACATGCTCTTGACATGCCCTACTCGGGCACTCTTAAGTTAAAACACTTAAAATTTACTCAAATCTAAATTTATACACTCGAAAATGTGTTGGTCTAGGAGGAACACATGTTAATCAAAGTGATGTGCCACATGCATGATCTCCACCAAATCAAGAACGATCTGAGCAGGTCCAACTACCCCATGGTTGATGGATAAACACTACCACACTCCTCACCATTAATGGATTTTTCATTTCTTTGATTGCTGAAATATCTAATTCTCTATCATTTGGGAACCCAAACAAGGAGGCTTTGTTGGCTCCATGGCTGTCATCACATTTCAAGTATTCAATCAATTTTCTCTATTGCATTTTTATTTGGTTTGTAGTGAATAGGTTTGAGGGAAGATACCGGAAGGGATGACAATGAGAACATGCAAGCATTGCTTGTGTGTGCGGGAGTTGCAATAAATGTGATTCGGAACAATGGTTGCAGCTCACAAGTGATGGGCTGAAAGAAGTCCAAGGTTTTATATCCATGGGTTTAATAATGGAGATTGGAGTGGTCGCAAACATAGTTGTAGGAGCAAGGGCGATTGATGTTAGGACTTCGTAGAAGCAAGGGCTCAAACAGGGTAAGGATCGTGGAAATTGGTTTTGTTGGTTGGTTCAGTTTATTTGTGGGTTGGTTTAATTATAAGTTGTGGTTCAAGTTTAGTGAGGGTAAATGTTTAACTTCTTATATTTCATATTATTATAAATAAGAAACTTAATGGTCACATTGATCAACTAAGGCTGCGTTTATTTCTTTGGAATAAAGGTGGAGTGGAAAAAAAAGGATGGGAAAATTCTTGAAAGAAACAAACTTTTCCTTTAAATTTTAAAAGTACGAATTATTTGGTTGCTTGGGGTGGGAAAGTGAGAGACAAATTTCCTTGAATCAAATAAACTTGTCTGGTGAGGTGGCAACCTAACTTTCCCACCCCAAGCATTTACAAAACCCTATAAAATATGTGAAATTTTGTGGAAAAGTTTAAAAAAGTAAAAAGTGGGACCCACCACTATCACTTTTCCACAAAACTCTTTCATTTCCTTTCCTTCTTCCTCACCCCCATTACACATGGGACCCACATGTTTTTTTCCCCCACCCCATATCTGCAAACAAAAAAGGCCTTAGGGATTCAATTATTTCCACATGGCATCAGAGCTAGGGTGAAATTAGAATCAACAAACCAAGGCAAGTTTCTTTTTTGGGATAATTACTGTTGTCCCCTTGTACTTTGATTTTATTACTACTTTATTCCCTGTACTTTTTAAAATTACTATTCCAACGTTTAACTTTGTCAACAATTACTAATGTCCCCTTACCGTTAAGCTCCGTCAGTTTACTGATGATGTGGCATCTATATATTTTTTCAAAATCCCAAAAATAACCCAACAATTATTTTTTTACTTATTTGTTATTTTTTCAAGTTATAATAATACCCTTAATAGGAAAAAAATTAACTTTAATTTCACTTTTATTTTAAAAAGAAAACACCAAATAAAGGAAATATGTGATTTTTTTTTCTTCTCTAAAAATAAATCACCAAATAAAAGAAAGATGTAATTAAATAGAAACTAAAATATTAAGAAATATCAAATTTAATTCAAAGCTGAAAATTAAAAATCACCTAATATATCTTGACCATTATGTATGTTACCAAATTTTCTATCAATTAGATCTTATATGCTAATTTGTTTGTAAAACTTCCATCATGGTGATTCTGAAAAATTTAAGTGGAATGTGAAAGTTTGAACAATCATAAGTATGTGGTCCCACCAAATCCAAAACTAATTCTAAAATATAAGATTTTAAAGATATAATTGACATGCAATATAATTTCTATAAATGAGGGTAATGCCATATTTTTTACTTCTTAATTTTAAGGGCAAATTAGACATTTCATATTTGATGTTAACAGTCACTTAACACCTTTAGAAGTGAGGGGGGCAATAATAATTTCACAAAGAAGGGGGTTTGATTAGTAATAAAACCAAAGTATAAGGGGGCAATAGTAATTATCCCTTCTTTTTTCTTCTGCTGGACTTCCTCTCTCTCTCTCTCTCTCTCTCTCTCTCTCTCTCTCTCTCTTTGTTTCTGCTATCAGTAGAGTCTCTGTTTCTATTCCTTTGGGTTCTCAAAAAAAATAAAATAAAAGCTTCTCTTTCTTCCCTCTTCTTTCTTTTCAAAATCTTCTTCCACTAGACTTTCTCTCTCTCTCTCTCTCTCTCTCTCTCTCTCTCTTTGTTTCTGCTATCAGCAGAGTCTCTGTTTCTGTTCCTTTGGGTTCTCAAAAAAAATAAAATAAAAGCTTCTCTTTCTTCCCTCTCTTTCTTTTCTTTTTTTCTTCTGCTAGACTCTCTCTCTCTCTCTCTGTTTCTACTATCGCCAGAATCTTTGTTTTTGTTCAATCTCTCTTTCTTCTTCCCTTTTTTTTCTTTCCTTTATATCTCTGTCTTTCTTGATTTATTTTCAGTCTTCTGCCTCTGCTCTCTCTCTCATTGTGTTTCCACCACCGACAGCATCTTCCTCCTCTCCTTTCTCATGTTTCTTAATGTTGGTCTCTTCTCTATTGCAATGAAACAACTTTTTTTTGCAGTTTTTACACCTCCTGCAATGTTTCAGACTCTTCTAAAACAGTTTGAAGATTGAAGAACTACAGGTTTTTTGATGCAATATTGATCAGAAAATTACTACCACATTAAATCTGAAAATTACAGCAGATTTGATAAGCCCTTTCAGAAGGTTTGATAAGATTTTTCAGAAGGTTTGCTCAGAATTTTCAGTAGGTTTTATGCAGTAGTTATCAGAAAATTATTGCAACATTGAATAAGAAGATTACAACTTCTCAGAGGAAATTACAACAGCTTTGATGAGCCCTTTCAATAGGATTTGATCAGTTTTTTTTCAGAAGGTTTGATCCACATTGTTTTTTTGCTGGTGTTTTTTGGTGAGTGAACTGAAGATATGACTACACCAGATGTTTCTACAGTTCCGACAAGTCATGAAAATTATCCTAACATTCCATCACTCTCTGTTAAGTTTGATGGAACTAATTACTTGATATGGTCTCGTTTTGCGTATTTAACAATTCTTTGGAAGAGGTCTAGTCGGTCATATTATGGGCACTACACCCAAACCTTGAATGCTGGCATTCATCAGGATAAGTGGATTTCACATGACTCTCTTATCATGTCGTTCCTCTTGAATTCCATGTATCCAAATCTAACTAGGGGATATTTATTGTTGGATACAACAGCCTAGATTTAGAAGGTCACTGAAGAGACTTATGGACAATTGGGGAATGATGCACAGATCTATGAATTACAAAAGAAACTTCATGAGACCACACAGAGAGAGTTGACGGTTGCCCAGTACTATGATGAATTACGCTCTCTCTGGCAAGAGTTAGATCATTATGGTGACTACCAACCGACTAATCCCGATGATGTGGTTGCCTACGGGAAATATGTTGTGAATTCGGGTGTATGATTTTTTGGCTGGATTAAATGTGGAGTATGATCAGATCCGAGTACAGGTTTTGAGTCACTCTCCCTTTCCTACACTGGATCAATCCTATGCACTTGTTCAATGTGAGGAGAGTTGTCTGGCTATGCTGCATCATTCGATAGTGGAAAAATCTGCTCTTCAAAGTGTGAGTATGGTCTCCCAAATAGAATCAATCAAAGATTTGGTAAAGTGTGAGCACTGCCACAAGCCCTATCATACCAAAGCCACGTGTTGGAAATTACATGGGAAACTTGCTAATTTTGAACAAAAAAGGATAAACCCAAGGCTCATCATTCAAAAACTATCTCTACTGCACCTACTCCGGATATCGGTTTTTCCTAGGAAGAGTTGCTTGTTTTGAGGCGCATTCTATAATCATCTACCGCTGCCGCTGCCACTTCTGCTGCCTCTTCCAATGCCTCGTCAACTGCCCATTTGAATTCCTACCTTGCTACTTTAGGTACTGTATTGAAGGGCTTCCATGCTTCTTCCGTTCTTCTCCATTGATTATTGATACTGGAGCGACAAATCATATGACAGGTTCTGCTTCTCTTTTTTTTTAATTACTTACCTGTCTTATAGTTAAGATAAACTGACTAATTTTTCTTTTTTCTCCCCTCTCAACATACAATTGACTCAAGAAGCATCTCATCTCTGGGTTCTTCTTTGGCCCTAGGAAATACAGGTTGTGTGTGTTGTGGCTGGTTCATGTAGGAGAACGTAGAGTTTTCAAAACCTGAGAATCCAAAGCTACCAGGGTTCTGTAGCATATTCAATGACTGAGGATTAATTTCCAAGTCTACTAGTTAACCTAACTCATTTCATATTCAATGCAAAACCAAGATTAAGAGGGTATCGGAATTTTAAAATGAGAAATCAAAGGGTCCACTGACCAGGCTGCAATCTGTAATCTTTTCATAAAACGAAATACAGAAACAACAGCTAAAACAGGAATTAAAACCAATCCTAGCAAATGCTACCTAAAAGGAAGAAAGAAAAAAAAATGACAATAGAACAGACGAAATAAAACCAAACAAGGGCTTTCATCAAATTAAAACCTTCAAAGTACAAAGAATCGAGAGGGGAAAGTGCTAATCGAGTGAAATTCGTTGAAAGTTGAAAAAAGCATTGCGAAGGAACATGAGATTTGGGCTCAAACTTGAACCCAAACCCAAAAATGGTAACAGAAACAACAGAACTGAAGAAAAAGATCAAATGAATTACCTTCAGTTGCCTAAATGGAAATGATCGAAATGATGAAACAAAGACACAGATGGAGAATAATTAATCTAAATCTTCACTTAGGAACATTCAATTAAACAAAGACTGATGGCTAGCATGGCTACCCATCTCCACAGTAAATATATCATCCATGAATAGTTGCCAAGATCCAGAGAGAGAGTTTATCGTCCTTTCCTTGTCTTCCCGGGTAGATTTCAGATTAAAGAAGGAAGAACGAGAGGAAGGATTGAAGGAAGTCAGGAAGATTGAGACTCGAGAGGCATCACCATTCACCACATCAGTCTCGCTGCTCTGCTCTCTATTCTTACTTCTCTTCGAGTGTGACAAACAAGAACAACATAGGAAAGTTAGAATATTAGAGATTTCGGTTATAGTTATATGGTATACAGTATGAAAAACGGTATTTGGTATTCGGTTAGGTGGTACGGTATACGGTATATACCGACGGTATGATACCGTATACCGAAACCGTACTGTACCGAATTACCAAATTTGGTTTCAGTACAAACCGTATTGAATTTTGAAACAGTTCAGTACGGTGAGGTTTCGGTTTCGGTATCGAATCGACACCCTTATTCCCTGGTGAGATGAGTCATTATCTTAATAGATCAATCATACTTCTCTTGTGGGGATTATTGGATCTCTAGACAAAAGCATTTCTTATATGACTTAGGCTACCTTTAAAACTTATGACGAAGAGGTAAGATAACTTTTGGCTAGAACTACTTGATTTCCTTTAGAAATATAAGGCAACGTTGTGCGTTATCTTATCTCCTCTTATTGGATTATACATCTAGATTTTATGATTTGTGTGTCAGTTGATATATTATTATTTCTGCAATCTCTTTGGTTGTTTTGGAGAATCTAGGAACACAGTCTCCTCTTACCATTTTTATGCAAAGACTATTGTCATATTTAACTCTTTTTTTATTTATTTATTTATTTATTTATTATTAACTTAGTATCTTCTTGTTTGATTGTTGGATCCTAAAATGTTAGCTTTTGTCTTATTTCTTTGAATTAATCAGCCAAAAAAAGTTGAGGGTTATAGAATTTGGAACTTTAACAGAAGGTAAATAATCTTTTCTCTATTTTAATTTTCACAATTTATGTTGATCTAATGTTTGGTTTGCTTTAGGAAATTATATTTTATTCTTTTTAAGTTTATGGGATATCAATACATCTTCTAACAAATATAGTTTGTTATAAAATAAAGAAGATATATTGAATACAAATAAGAAAGACAAGATGAGTTCAACATGCTTATCAAGATTTTATTGCTTCTCGGAAGAACATTTACACTTCTTAGCTATCCTTTGTGCTTCTTGACTAGTGACTCTCAACAGATTAGTCCCCATATCAAGATTTGTCACGAGGACTAGGGGGATAATGTTATATCCATTACGGCTCAAGCCATTAAATCGGATTAGACCACTCAACTCGATCCAAGGATTTAAACTTGGTCTGGGGTGGTGCGTTTGGCATCTCTCGGCCAGACACTTCTCGAGGGAATGTTTGTTGAGAAGTGAATCTTGTGGTGATACCCATTTGTCATATTAGGGCTTCTCGGCTAAAGTAACGTTGGGGAAGGATCCAACGTATCTTCGTTCAGACGTCAATCCTTGCATAATTTCAGCATTGAATACACCGAGAATCATTAAATGTTCATTGCCGACAAGGAAGCTTCTCATTTGTTCGAGCCACCCTCGAATGCAGTGCCCCACATTTTGTCTGTCCAACTGGGATTGATGTCACATCAATGTCGGTGTGACGTTGACCTCTTAATTCGATGAGATCAAGCACGGTTTATTACACATCAGATCTTTAGTTTGCTGATCAAGCCACACATCCAAGGCCATCGCCACCCTCCTTTCGGGATCAGGATATTCAAGGGCTACGATATGTATTCACCACCTTAGATGTATAAACGAGACATATATACGAACACTCTAGAGGAAGAGGGCAAGTCCAAGAACTTTTTGAGCTCCAACCATTTCTCATCTACAACTACCTCAGGAAGACATTCTATTCTTCTTCCTCTTGAACATTTATTCCTCTCAGCGAGAATCTTGGTTCTTCCACTTACTGACTTAATCATTGAAGGTGACTTCCCATTTCGAGAGGCGGCCCACTCTCACCTCGTTTTGTTCCCAGGAACCGGATTCGGGCTAGGAGTGAACCAGGGAGTCTTCAATTAGATTTTGGAATAACAGCTGCTGAAAGTGTCAATGTCCAAATCTTGCTTGGATGGAGGTAAATCATGCGATAAACTTTGAGAGAAACCTTGTTGAGGCTCCTGTAGTTTAGTAATAAGGCTGGAAAGTTGTGTTAGAGTCTAATGTAAAGAAGGTATTTTTCCTTGAATTGTATCCACCTAGGATAAATTGTCCGAGTCTTTGTATCTTGCATGCATAAATGTCATCCAATCCTAAATAGTGGTTCCAACAAATTCATGTACATCCATTCAAAGAGTGGAATATTTCCAACATGCCATTGCATGTTCGCAGAAGAAAAAAGCATGGTCTACTGTCTTAAAGTCAGTAGGACAAAGGAAACAGAGGGGGGTTGGGCAACTTTGCCTATGAAAAGGGGCTGGTTGAGTGCAACTGCTCCATGCCCAAGTCTCCACAAAAGATTCCTTACATGGGCAAGGTGTGTATTTTCCGGATTTTCTTTTTCCAAAATGGAGAGCGAGACAAAGGGGAGCCCTGTAAAGAATCCGGATCTTCTCCCCGTCGGGGGAGCACAGAGTGCTACCCCATGGCTTTCTGACCACAAACATCAGTGGGTCCCACTGGTGAAAAAAAAAACTTTTTTTATTTTTTATTTTTTTCAAAAAGTGTTTTTTACTGTGGGCCCCACAGATGTTTGTGGTCGGGAAGCGTGGGGGAGCACTTTGTGCTCCCCGTACGGGTCGCTGATCCAGACTCCCCTGTAAAAGGTAGTATGTAGGTGATAGGCAGATCGAACTGTAAAGTTCCCATGGGAAGAGGGCCCCCAAATCCACAGGTCCTGGGTGTGTGGGAATAATATAGGCAGTGATGGAATTGCTGCATTTCCTTGAGCAGCAAACAGAGAGTCAAGAAGTCCCAAATTCCAAGATTGGGTTCTCTAATAAAGATCCTGTAACAATAGATGGCTCTTGTGCAATGGGGGGAGCTGGAGAATTTCCTCACTGGGGGGGGGGGGGGAATGGGGATGGCAGCCATGAGTCCCGATAGATAAGGTATGATAATGTATGAGCATAATCACACAAATAAATCATATCACACTGAACACCAAAATCGTTTAATATCAAATAGATATAATAAGATAATATTGTGACATAAATGTATTATACATCGTATCAAGTATGAGTAGCATACCAAATTGACACATTTACCGTAGATTAGAGGTGGGCTCTCCACCCTATTTATGGATCTAGAATGAAAAATTAGACAATGAAAAACAGAGAGAGTTTTCTTAAGGGGATCATTTCTTGTGTTTAATGGGAAATAGTGGGGGGGGGGGGGGGTCAATTCTAACTGGGAATCGTTTATTGGAATCGAACTTATGCTTTTACCGTACCGAATAAATATGGTATGGTATCAATATGACATAGTTGTACCGTTTAACAGATGTTATGAGCAAAATGACACATAAGAACCATACTGCATCGATATCATGCTTCATACCAAAACCGTTTTGTGTTAAGTGAATATGGTATGATAATGGTAATGACATATTTGTATCGCTTGGTATTTATTGCGATAGTTGTATAAGGTGAATTTATTCGATACTAAACCGATATTGTACCAATACCGGTTCCCCACCTAATTGAGATCCTTATAACAAAGGGGAAAACATCCTCGCTGTGGACAAATCTTTGTCATACACAGCAGTGCACATATATACCAAATGATTGGTTGAGAAAACAAAGTAAATACAAGATTATTGAGGATTTTTGAATTTTAAAATTAAGCTTTAATCGCAGCCAATCATTTGATATAAAAATGCATTATTGTGCATAGTAGATAGAGCAGATGACTTTTTTTTCTCTTATAAAGCCTTCTGTATGCAATTAGAATGGCCATACAAAATTTGTGCGCGTTTGCGAGACGAATCAAATCCATTAGCCCGGGCTAATTCTCTTCGGCTGAAAAAGAAAGCCGGTAGACGTGAACCGGGTTCATGGGCTGAAATCAAAGAAGCAAATGCCACATGCGACGAATGTGACGATTCCATGGCGGTTAAGGGGTTTCAGAACTTGAAGATTTCTATAAATTCCACAATTTCCCCTTCGTGTAGGGAGGATTCAGTCATGGCTTCCATCCTGGTGAACGGTATTTCGAGCTTATCCCCAAAGTCACCTTATGAAACAAAGGTACGTCTGGAATCGTCTTCTCATAAGCTACAAACATTCAAAACCTTAAATCGAAAATTCATTAGTTTCTCGAGGCGCTGCAAGGTCCGAGCAGATCTCGAACCCATATCTATACCATCTGATCGAGTTTCATCAACTGGTAAGACCCTAGCCGATGATGATCCAATACAGAAATTTCTTAAAAGGGATTACAAATGGGGGTTTGTGTCCGATTTCGAATCCTTTTCGATTCCGAAAGGGCTTACGGTGGAAACTATTCGATTGATTTCTTCGAGGAAAGGTGAACCAGATTGGATGCTTCAGTATAGGTTGGAAGCTTATCAGAAATTCCTTAAAATGAAGGAACCCAAGTGGTCGGACAACCAATATCCTTCTATCAATTTCCAGGAATTTTGTTATTACTCGGAACCGAAGAAGAAACCCACTTTGAACAGCCTCGAAGAAGCTGACCCGGAGCTTCTTAGGTATTTTGAGAAGTTGGGAATTCCTCTGAATGAACAGAATCGCCTAGCTAATGTTGCTGTTGATGCCGTCCTCGACAGCGTCTCCATCGCTACTACCCACCGGAAGACGTTAGAAGAGGCTGGTGTGATTTTCTGTTCTATATCGGAAGCGATTCGGGAGCACCCAGATTTGATAAGGAAATTTTGGAGCAAAGTGGTTCCTCCAGAGGATAATTACTATGCGGCACTGAATTCTGCAGTATTCAGTGATGGATCATTCTGTTACATCCCCAAGAATACCAAATGCCCAATGCCTGTGTCCACTTATTTTAGGATTAATGCATTGGAGACCGGGCAGTTTGAGAGAACATTGATAGTTGCTGATGAGGGGAGTTTTGTCGAGTACTTGGAGGGTTGTACTGCTCCTTCTTACGATAAGAATCAGCTTCATGCTGCTGTGGTGGAGCTGTACTGCATGGAGGGTGCAGAGATTAAGTATTCTACTGTGCAGAATTGGTATGCAGGGGATGAGGACGGGCGTGGTGGGATTTATAACTTCGTCACTAAAAGGGGTATCTGTGCTGGAGCTCGCTCAAAGATTTCATGGACACAAGTGGAGACAGGTTCTGCCATTACTTGGAAGTACCCAAGTGTCGTTTTAGAAGGCGATGACACAGTGGGAGAGTTCTATTCTGTAGCATTGACAAATAACCACCAGCAGGCGGACACAGGAACGAAGATGATACACAAGGGTAAGAACACGAGAAGTAGAATAGTCTCCAAGGGTATTTCTGCTGGTCAATCGAGAAATTGTTATAGGGGGCTTGTTCAGGTGCAGTCAAAGGCTGAGAATGCTCGGAACTCATCACAGTGTGATTCAATGCTTATTGGTGATAATGCTGCCGCGAATACCTATCCTTACATCCAGGTGCTTCTTAATAGCCCTTTGATTATTAATCTGTATATTTATTTGAGTGGTTCACCAATTTTCATACTAATAAATCCTCCCCACCCTTGACATTCAGTGCACTGTTTTTGTTTTTCCTATATGATATTTCAGTTTAGCTTAACTGGTGAAGACCAGGGATGATTTCTTCTAAGTATTGTATTATTGGGGATGGAGGAATTTGGAACCTTGTGTGTGCTTGTTCCTAAATTTTTTTGACATGACTGTATAGAATGTGGAATGAGAGCTATGCAGCAGAAAAGATTAAAACACTGAAGCTTCTTATTATGGTTGTCTAGAACCCTAAAATTTTCTTTTAAGAAATATTTAAAAGTGTTCTGGAAAGACCTGAACTGCAGGAATGCTCTACTTACCAGGGTTCTGCCTAAATTTGCATGTTCATGTTGTGGGGTTTGCTTAGCTTATTGGTTTAGTATATCTGCTTGGAAGGTGGACTGAATTTGTTATGTTGGATTACACTTTAAAAATGAGGTATATGGTCATACAATATCATCGCTTGGGATTGTTTTATAAATTAGTATCAAACCATGACTTGTTGGGGAGTGCATAAAGAAAGATAAAACATACCCAATATATCAAGGACATTTCAACCGTGAAAGCACTGTAGCTTAGATATTCCTTAATTACCAATAGTGTACAAAGTATCATGAGTGAAAGCTGAAAAGAACCCTTTAAGGAGTGAAATAGAGAACTTGAGATCCAACATGAAGAATCAGTCGAAGGAGCAGGGCTTAGAGCCAGCAGGCACAATCACTCTTAATGGTGGTGGGCGAGGAAATGGGACCAGTGTCTTAAGACATTAGGTATATGGGCTTTCTAGAGGCGGAATCTCCCAGTTCTTTGTATTCTTAAACCTATCTATCTAGCCATAAGTGGCAAAACATGGAGATGACTTGTGGCCAGGGATGAAAGGCCAACCAAGATAGGATGTAGGTGGTTTTGAGCAAAATCTATGTCTGTAGACCATATGATGTTGGTAGCCTAGATTGAGCACTCAATGCTAACTACCTCAGTTTTTTCTGTACAAAATGAGGATGGTTATATAATCAGTTATTGGATTTATTGAGGAGGGAGATTTTGTTCAACCATTGAACTGAATTTTGGGGACTAGCTTTGTCTAGACATGGACTTATAGCTGCTTATAATGTCCTATAATGTTTAGGATAACCTAAGCTAGTTGAATTTTGTTGCTGGAGCGCTTTGTTCATTTCACGGAATTTTCTTTTTTTTTTTTTTTTTTTAATGAATTAAATGAATTTTTTTTTTTTTTTTTAATGAATTAAATGAATAAAGAATCCATTACCAAAGCCCCGAAGGGAAAGACAATGTACAAGAGGAGAAGAGTGAGGGAGAGGAGAGAACCAAGGCCCCATAGCCAAGGACCTGCAAGAAAAGGGGGGGGGGGGTTACAATCAAATAGCAGGTAACAAGGGAGAGCCCAGACCTCCTGGTAACAACAACCAACATGTAGTTTTTTCTTTTTTCTCACCGCCAGTTATATCCTGGGAATTCTGTATCGACCAGCGCAAATTGAATTGTAGAACTATGAACTTTTGTAGTAACCTTCTATGCTTGTGTATAGTTGTTGATTGTTCTCATGGTTGAAACAGGTGAAGAACCCCACAGCTCGTGTTGAACATGAGGCTAGCACCTCCAAAATTGGTGAAGATCAGCTATTCTACTTTCAGCAAAGGGGGATTGACCACGAAAGAGCCATGAGAGCCATGATTTCTGGGTTCTGTAGGGATGTCTTTGACATGCTTCCTGATGAGTTTGGTGCTGAAGTGAACCAGCTCATGAGCTTGAAGCTAGAGGATTCAGTTGGTTGAAGATTGACTATGGCCAGACAGTGTTAGTGTACTCCATAGTTTTTCACTTTGAAGAGGGGGGGGGGGGAAGGCACTATGTAGGGGTGTCAATTAAATATGTAAAGAATAGAAAGAAAGTGATTCTAGGTATTGTGTTGATAAGTTGAGCTACTTAAGATTGGTGTAACATACTGCTGTTACCTGGCATTGACCAATTATTGTAAACTATTTGCACTGGATGACACGGGTAAAGTTGGAAACTATTTTTTCTTGTATTGTTATTTTACTGTGTATATGAAGGTTTGCTATTTCTGCCTGGATGGTTGTTGCCTTGGGCCTTGCAAAAGAAGTGGCAAGGTGTCTTAAATCACATGGAAATTGATTTGCAGACACAAGTCTAACTTCTCTTTATTTGTGAAGGTGGTTTCCATCATGCGGAAATTGATGCAACATAGGTCTGGATCCTCTCTTTTCTAAGTGGGGCTACTCCAATTAAGTGAAGGTGAGTGCACCATGTAACTGAAAAGCTTTCCTTGCTTCACTTTTGTGTTCCTGAACTTAGTGCTGCTACTGTCAGTGGAGATGAAGGACTGTCGGTGTTTCGCTTATGGGTTGGTATTTATCAATTCATGGGAGAGAGCTCCTAGGTTCCATCATCTTGGATTTCATAAGGGTTGTCTTCAACTGCCATTTTCTTGGGTTCCAAATCAGGTAGTGCCTCAAACTTTTGCCATTCTTCCTTCTTTGCTATTGAATGCTATCCTCCAGTAGTTAAATTGCTGTTCTTTTGCATAAGGTCTTATTTGTTCTTGATTTCCTTTTGGCTGGTTTTGTTTTCTCTCTTTACTGCGTTGTTTAAAGATATCTCTGGATACGTCTGGATTGATTTCTAGTTTCCATATATGTATAGATTTGGTTTGTTATTCCTATGTTCTTCCATTTTAATTTACTTCTCTGTTCCCAGTGCTTGATTTTGTTTTTTCACTTTTCTCTTTCCTCTCTTTTCTCCTAACTTTTCATATTGTGGTTTCTCTTATCCATTTGCCCAACTGGTTTGAGTCATTTGGTAATATGTTTAAAACACATAAACTATGAGGATTATGGGTTTAAGATCAAATTAAAAAAAAAAAGAAAAAAAAGAAAGACAATTGACTGAGAATAATTGTTGTTCTTTATATTTACTTTGGGTTTTAGGCATCTTAACTTTCTCTAAACAAAGGGATTGAGCTCCTCTCCAGACAGTGCTGCATACCTGATCATGGTGGTGCCTTTGTGTACTTGTGTTTAACATCCGAGGTACCTTGTTAGCAAGCACCTTCTTTTGCTGCTATTCTGATGATCTCTGCCATTACGAGTTAAGTTTCTTACTTTGTTAACCATAGCCTTTGATACCCTGTTTTAAACCTAACTTTCAGTCTTTCAGTCGTGATTACATCTCCTTCAACTACGTTCTCTTCAGCCTCTAGTAAAGAAAACAGGAATTCTTCTCCCTTCAGCTTCAGCCTTCATATGTGCTTCCTTTCTCCATTTGGTACTTCATCATTAATGGCTGTAACTAATCTGGAATTATACGTTTTGTGGGTAAATCAATGGGAAAATATATCTCCGTAATTGTAGTTATTGTTTTCCCCATATCCTTAAGTTAGTTACCTGAAAAAAAAGATCTTCTTCTAAGTTCTATGCAGCCTTCATGATTTCAGTTTCCACTATTTACCAAAACAAGGATCCTTTATTTCCCACCCTCCATGATTTCAGTTTCCTTGTGGGAAACTACTTCTGCAGGTTGCGTCGGTGTTGTACTTTCAACTTTTCGTTTTTCATCATTTGCACTTTTGCAGTTTCCTTTACATCAAATTTGCTTCAAGACAACCCAACTTGTTTCTTGAAGAAGACCCCACAATCCTCAAAGCTATGGGCTTGATCCTTTACAAGCCTCGTCAATCTTCCAAGATAAAGATGGTGAGGTTTTTGAAATTTAATGCGTTGGATTCTGTGTAATTTAGGTGCAGAAGCTCCAAGGAATAGCTTGAAATCAAAGGAGGGTTTATGCATGGAAACTGCCCATTTGTCTTCAATCATGAAGGAAAGGCAACTTGAATCTTGTAAGAGATTTTTAATTGGTGGATGATTTCTCAAATTTGCGCTCTCTCTCTCGCTTTCTGGTTGTTTTATCTGTCATTTCTAGGTTGATAATTTTAGAAGAAGAGGAGAGGCGAAAGGACCCGTGGAGGAAAATTTCTCTCTAGAGATCAGCATTTCTCCTGCAACTCTAACTCTGAATGTAGTGGCTCGTCTCATGAGTCTTGATCTCCTGTCTGATGGTTTCTCTCCTTTCTCTTGATCTCTTCCTTCTCCTTCTCAGTGTATAACAGTACACATTCAAGAGTAAAGTCTAACCAATACAATCATCTTGAAGCTGCAGCAATAATGAAGAGAGACGTTCAATCACAGCAAACTCTCCATGGTAGAAGCAACAATTTAACTCAATTCAGTTTCAGTTAGTGTTTTTTTTTATTTTTTTAAACCAAAGCTTTATATTAATTAAGGTGGCAAATACATATAGTAGTGGGGTCTATTACATTTAGTGCATTGTTGTAATCTACGGAGGATTCATAGGCTAAATACATGAGCCGGTTGTGGAGTGTGGTGTCACAAAAAACATTAAGTCTTGTATCCTTAATCTAAGAAACTATTTTTATCAAAATTGGGACATGAGTTATTGGCCAACTGCTGTGATTAGTTGGTAGGAGTAGATCTCGAACTTGTTTATCGTTACACCATATTTCCTGTAGTTGCATATTTTGTTGTAGTGCTTGATCTATTCTATCCTTCAATCTTGTCAGTAGAGCCTCAAAATGTTTCCCTTCCCTAGTCCTCCTGTGCTTAGATACTTTAGTTGTCTTTCACAAAAAATTCCCCACACTTCATCCTGAGCTGTCTAGCTCTGCATTATGTACCCCTGCACACACCATCAAAAGGCCATTTGTTAAGTTATTGAAAATTTTACAAAGGCAAATGTTTGGGTTAGGGATTGGAGCAATTTGGTTATTAGAGATTGGAGCAATTTCTTGAATCTTCATAATTAGATCACGAATCCAAGTTCTTACTTTATGTAGCACTCTTATGGGGCTGGGATTGATTTTCTTAAAGATTTGGTTATTTCTCTCCTTCCAGATGAAATAGCATGTGATTATAAAAACAGCCACCATCCATCTCTTTGAAGCCTTATCCATTTGAGGGTCATGGATGAAAGTGTTGCAGAGATCCAAGAGTGAGGTGTTTGCCAGGTGTTCTGTTCTTAGCCCCAAGGGTCCTGCCGCCCAGATCCTTTTTGTCCAGTCACATGACAGGAAAATGTGCCATGTAGTTTCTACGGCCTCTGCGCAAAACTCACAGTCAGGGGGCATATTTGTCCATTAGCCCCAAGGGTCCTGCTGCCCGGATCCTTTTTGTCCGGTCACATGACGGGAAAATGTGCCATGTAGTTTCTACGGCCTCTGCGCAAAACTCACAGTCAAGGGGCATATTTGTCCATTGGACAAGTTTTGCTTTGACTGGTAAACCTGTATTTAATAAGAGCCAGAAGAAAATCTTAAATTTGGGGTGTAGGGGTAAAGTCCAAAAGAACTTCCACCATTAGGTTAAGTGCCAAAATATGATGTCGATCTTGTTCGCGAAAGAGCTTTCCTTGCCAGTTTGACAGAGAAATCTCCATTGCGTGAAATAAGAGACATCCAAGTATCATTTTCATTTGAAAATTTTAAATTAGAAAGATGAAGTAGATGAGAGTTCAGGGAAGGAGGCAACTCCTTGTTGGGCCTATTGATTAAGCTCGCCACCTATGCTAGTGAGGAGGTTCTTTCCCAGGCGCTCCGTATCGGGTTCAAGGATTGGTCGGTCCCTCCGGGTTCTTGATCCAAGGGTCGAACCAAAAAGAAGTATTTCTCCCATTCCCGATTTTTTTCCATATCATTTTTTCAAGTTTTGGTAAGATTCCTCGAATGCTATTCCATGTCCAGGATCCTTTTCTTTTTTTCACCTTTGGGTCGAAAGGTGTAGTATTCGGGAAATACTTTGCCTTCAGTGTTTGTGCCCATATTGATTCTGGATTCTTGAGCATTCGCCATCCTTGTTTAAGCAAGAGAGCCGTGTTGATTTCCTCCATTTTTTTGAACCCTAGTCCTCTACTTTCTTTTGGTTTGCAGCATCGGTCCCATGAGATAAGGGTCAACTATTTTTCCTTTGCCGAGTTCCGTAACCAAAATTTTTGGCATAGGGAATCAATTTTCTTGCAGAGCATTTTTGGGAATTTGAAGCATTGCATTTGGTACATCGATTGTGGCTGAAGGACAGATTGTAGTAGAACTCCTTGTCCTGCAAAAGAAAGACTCGAAGCTTTCCAATTTGCCATTTTTTCCCTCATTTTGTTAATTGTAAACTGTAGATCCCTCATTTGGATCTGCCATGGAGTAGGTTAGTGCCCAAGTAGACTGAATCTTTCTTCATTTCATTGATTTCAAGAGCGTCGAGGATCGCATTCCTCTCCTCTGTTGGAACATTTTTGCTAAAGAAAGCCCCACTTTTCTCAAAATTTATTTGTTGACCTGTAATATCGGAGAAAAGTTCTAAGACGGCTTTGAGTGCCAAAACATCTTCCATTTCTGCTCGACAGAATAGGAAAGTGTCATCGGCAAAGAAGAGATGTGAGATTTGGGAGCTCTTCTTGCAACTTTGATGCCTTTGAATAGGTTGAGAGGTCTATATTCATTCAATAGTCTAGAGCAGGGGTATCTCCATAATGAAAAGGAAAAGGTAGAGGGGTGGAGAGGACATCCTTGTCTTAAGCCCCGGGTTCCGAAGAGCCAAAAGTAGGGGTTACCATTGTGTTCGATTGAAAAAGAGGCAGTTGAGATTATTTTGTCTAGGAGTGTGCACCACTTTTGGTCAAACCCTAGAAACTCAAACAACTTGATGAGGACATTCCATTCCACTCTATCGTCGACCTTGGACATGTCAAGCTTAAGAGCTACATAACCGCCCTTACCTCTAGTGGTTCTCATGAAATGAAATATTTCTGAGCCAAAAATATGTTATCGAGAGATTTGTCTATTGGCCACAAAAGCCCCTTGACATGGCGAGATGAAGGAATCCAGGAGGGGTTTTAGCCTTCGGGCCAAAATTTTTGCCACAATCTTGTAGCTCACATTACACGAGACTAATGGAGTCCGAAGTCCGATACCACTCTTGGTTGCTCCTTTTTTGGGATGAAGCACGGGAGCATGTGATTTGTTCCAAAAGGTAGAGATGAGTTATTGAAGAACAACAAAACAAGGTCAAAGAGGTCTTTACTTATAATTTCCCAATGCTTTTGATAGAGAAAAGCATTAAACCCATCCATACCCAAAGCTTTGTGAGGGTCCATTGAGAAGATAGTCTTCTTTATTTCCTCCATAGATGGGGGTGCCGGAATTCCTTCCAATTGAACCGTCGTGGCCATATTCAGGAATAAACATTCAATGAACGAAGGGTCTAGGGGTCTGGAGGAAGTAAAAGGGTTTGCATATAGTTTGAAAAGGCATGTGTGATTTCAAGCGGAGTATTTGCCATCTTCCCCATATATTCAATGTTCTCAATTGTACCCTTATGCAAAAATTTTTGAGGAAAGGTGATAATACCTTGTATTTCTGTCTCCATCCTTGATGTACTTACCTCTTGATTTTTGGAACTAGAATTGTTCTTCCGCTGCCAAAGCCCAAGATATGGACTGTTTTTTTCTTCTGAAATTGCTTTCCAATCCGGGCAGGGAAGGTCCTCCAAGACCTTGATTTCTTCGGATGATTGTGAAAGATATTATCAATACTTCCAAACACAAACCTATTCCAATGAGTTAAAGATCTAGAGAGGTTAGCAAGCTTATAATCAAAAGTATCATTACTTCCACTTACCCATGCTTCTTCAACTGCTAGCCGAAAGAGGGGGTGATGGTGCCATGCATCTTGGAAGTGGAAAAGTTTCCTTCTAGGTGGGTTGGGATCAGTCAGGCATAGAGATATTGGGTTGTGGTCCGATCGAGTAGCAGGTAGTTTCTTTAGTTTGGCATTAGGAAATAAAGCAATCCAAGATGGCGAGGCCCAACATCTATCTAACTTTTCTTTGGTCAAATTGGGAGGTTTCTGTTTATTTGACCAAGTGAAGTGGACTCCTGGGGATGAAATTTCTTGTAGATCGAGGCTGCAGATTAAGTTATGCAGTGCAGGGACTGCAGGTGAAGGTTTGAATTGTCCTCCAAACTTATCCTCCTGGGTCAGCACTTCATTAAAATCCCCAATTAAGATGAAAGGTTTATTTACAGATTGGGTAAAGGAAAGGATTTGGGACCAGAAAATTTTTCTGTTAGCATAAGTTGGAGGTGCGTAGATGAAAATTGAGATCCAATCCTTCCCTTCGAACGAGCAATTGATGGCCAAAAAGGAGGATTCAGATTTGAGTAAGTTGCATTTAGCTCCCTTCCTTTGTAGGGCCCAGATTCCTCCTTTCAAGCCTCTCGAACCTTGGCTTTAGCAGAATCCTATAGAGTACTGCCTCAAGAATTTGCCCCCTTTGAGAAAAAAGGCAGCATGATCTGGACATTTTATTTCACAAAGGAAGACAAGGGCAGGATTATGTTTCTTAAGTAGCTTGGACAGGCATTGAGTTTTGAAAATGCCATTGAGGCCCCTCACATTCCAAGACAAAATCATCATGATTTCAAAGAGATGGATTAAGAACAATAAAACTATCCCCCAATTGGAATTCGAGATTGAACAATCAGATCTGGAAGGTAGTTTGTTGAAGGAGAGATTGTGAAGATATTGCACAAGAAAACAGGGAAAAACCAGTATTGAGGTAACAACAACAGATAATTTTGTATTAAGGATTGCAACAAAAACAACAAGAGAAAAACAAGGAACCAAGAACATCCAACTAAAGGTAACAGCAAGCATTCTATGGTTAACAAGCAAAAGTTCTAACAGACCTAGAAAATTAAGCAGAGTATCTATTGAGGTTTTTGGTAAGCAAAAGGCTATTCTTAAACCAACTATAAATGATGGCAAACAATAAAACAAAGTAAACGATACACTGGTCAAAGAAATCAGCGTAAAGATGGTATGGGAATATCTGTGGGGCTGTGGTATGTGGAAACAGATTCTCCTCCTGGGTTGAGGTAGGTTGAGTTTCGGTGTGAGTCTCATTGAAGTGAACACCTTCCATTGGCTGTTGAAGACTGACACTGTTCATATTCTTGAGATGTTCAAAGATGTTGTGGCGGGCTTCCCTTTCAATTTTGAACAAGTAGAAGACAGTTAATGGCTCAACGCATGAATGAAGAGTTGAGTCAAGATTTTGACAGATAGGCGACTGTAGTTTGGGTGGGGGTCAGCTCACTCGATCTCAATCTTTTGCGGGAGGTTAGGCCATAATCTGAGGTAGTATTATAGGTCAGTCCACGATTCCCCTTAGGAATTCCAGCAGCAAGAGGCGGAGCACCGTCCTGATTTTTCAGTCCATCATTGAGCTCTGCAGTTGTGAGATTGTTGATCGAATCCGGCTCTCCTTCATGTGCTTTGGTTGGCAAAGGTAAGCAGTTCTCAAGGTTGTCCACCCGCTCCATCAGTTTGATAAGCAGAGTGTTACCAACCTGGGTTTCCTTTAAATTCTGCTCCATGCTTTTCTTCTGTTGAAGCAGAATTTGCTTATTAAGAAGCTCTTCAATGCGGTTTTGTCTTTCTAACATTAGTTGTATCTCATCATTCCTTCCTTCTTGATCTTTGGTTATCAACTGTTTGTCCTTCTTCATCATTTGAACTTGATGTCTTTCACCATCTGTTTCTGCATTCTTACCCAATACCCCCTCTTCTTTCTTTGATGTTGCTGTAATTTTCACTAGATTTTCTTCCGCTACTTCCTTTTGCATTTTGACATTTTCACACTGCCTTCTGTCGGCTTCATCAAAATTCATTCCATTGTTGGATGATGCTTCATCCGAAGAGTGATATTGGCCTGCACCCGTAGTGCAGTTGGAACAATTTGAGTACCCGAGTCATCTTCATCATCAATGCTTATTTTATCCTGACACTCCATCGGGAGGGCAAGCAGGCTGTGTATGCTGCTGGTTGTGAGAAGCTTTGAGAAGCCTCCTGGACATGGGTCAGTAGTAGTTCCTTCAAATAACTTCAGTTGAATGGCATTGTTGATGGTAATTGCCTCATCACTATCATACTTATGGCAGTATCCTGTTTGATGTGAAAATTTTCCACATCGCAGACATAATACCTTTATCTCATACCTCACTTCCACGGGGACACATTCATTCTTAAAGGTTCTAATTGAGGTTCTTGTTTGGACATGTTTATTGATGTCAAACACCAATCTCACTCGAGCAGATTTATTAGGCAGACCCATATCTTTGGGATTAAGCTGAACTTCCATAATTTGTCCCAGCTTAGCTGCAGTAGATAGAACACCTTCATAGGTGAGGCAATCAGGTCGGATTCCTCTTAGTTGACTCTAGATGATGATTGGCGGGAGAGAGACATTCTTCTTACATTCTGGGATAGGTTCCAATGCCAAGTGCAGAATGTATTTTCCAATCCGCCATGGGGAGAGAGACAAGACGTTGTTTTGGTGTTCTTCAGAAATGAAGCTAGCTTTGAAGTTTTCCCTACCAATGCTTGAAACGGTGGTGGCTCCTAAAGGAGACCAGAGGTCCATAAGCTTCTGCTTGGTAATGGTTATCAACTCTCTTGGGAATCCCAAAGCATAGCCGTAAAGGACAAGGCCAGAATTCAGATCATCGACATGGAGCAAGGTAGAATGGCGGGCATGACCACCTGGAGGATCCACTGCCTTCCAGGAGGCAGCTTCAGCGCCTCTTCTAACTGCAGAGTTCTTAGAGGGGAACCTGAAACTATCTCCAGTATGGGGACCATTGGGAGCAGTGGATCGAGATGTAGGATGTGTGGGGGACACACGCCCACTTTGCCTGTTCATTTCAAAGGTGAGTTGGTTGTTAATGAGAGGATGAGGAAAAGGTTGGATCGTTGCAAGGGTAGAGGAGTTGCAGTTGGGCCAGAACAGAGTTCCCAAAAGAGTTCGAGCATGAGAAGGACTGGTTGTGGGGTTTGATTGTATTACCCTTCCAAAGGAAAAGGTAAAGACAGATATCGATGGTTTAGGTTGTTAGAATGAGAGGCTGAGAATTGTGGAGCAGTTTGTGATGCCATTAATGGTGCAATTACCTGATGTGAAAAAATGGTGGGTCTTAAATGGGGTGTGCTAAACAGCAGAGATTGCCAGAGGACCACGTCACCATCTTTAAGAACTTCTCAACGTCACACCGACATGCCTGTCTTTACCAGAATTTGAATCTGTTTCCCCGCCACAAGCCCCCCAGGCAGAGGATTAGCCTACCATAGAACCTGTAGGGAAAGCCAAAAAAGCCGGCAGAAAAACTAACAGACAGCAGCATCAGTAAATAGCGCCTGTAACTCAAAGCTTAAAAGCAATTACAGCAGCATCAATAACTAAGAAGAAGAAGAAATAGAAGTGGGGATGCTTAAAAAAAGGGGGAAAACAGATGTTGAAACCATATACAGATGCCCTTCGAATGTAAACTCTAAAGCTTCTCAAGCATCAATATGTTGGTTGATGATCCTCCTATTTTATATGGAAAAACATCATCTGCTGTGCACAGTTCTCTGTTGTGCAGCAGTTTCAGTTAGTGTTCTCAACAAAAATAATGTATAATGTGGTGACCTCTATTTTGGGTTACATGCAAGTATTTGTGATACACTAATTTGGTATAAGGTAGATTTCTTCTAGGTTTTTGAATTAAAAAAAAAAAATGAAGTACATTCTTTCCATTACATCCCTCTTCCTCAGGAAGAATATCCTGAGAACCATGGGTTAGTTTTTGTGATTCTCTCTATTCATCTCTGTTTTGTTCATTTTAGTTTATTTGTCCTAAAAGTCTGCTAAATTTTTTTTGTCAATTTTCAAGTTTAATTGCTGAGGCTTGAACTTAAATAGAAGTATGCTTGTAGTTGCTATCAATTGGTTTACGATGAAAGATGATTCTGCATATAACTAGTCCGTAGTTATTACCAAGGTTTAAAGTATCCCACAATACCATACGATACCAGCCCATACGTACTCATATTTGACCCAACCGATACGATACATCTCGATCGTCTCTCATTAAATTACACTAAAATACATTAGCCGAGGCGATACAATATTCAATACATGACGATCGTCTCTTAAAATCACCTGACTGATACGATACTCGATACCGATAATTTAAACTTTGGTTATTACATTTATTTATACAAAAGTGCCCTGAGGCAACGTGTACTGCCAAAATAGAGAATACAGTATCAATAACCAATGATGGTTACAGCAGGTGTCATGTGTTATCAGTTTCCTCTTAAGATTTTCAATTAACTTTATAAGCATTTTTTTTTGCCTCTATTGTGGTATCTGAAAAGTTAATTAAGAACATATTGTTATTTTTATGAAGAGCTAGACCATTGCTGTTGGCTGCTGCTAACGGTGTTGATTGTGTCATGTAATCAAGATATGATCGAACGGTTGATAATCAAATAGTGGGCGTTTATTTGCAAATATAATTTTTTATTTTTACATTTTAAGGGTTTAAAGTTTATTAATTTACAGAATCATTAGTAAACCCATTTCTTCCTGCTCAACATCCTAAAAGATCTATTACCAAAAAAAAAAAACATCCTAAAAGATATCCAGCTTCTCATCCCTTGCTAAAGGCTTTCAAACTGAATAATTACATAAAAGTAAAACAATAAACCCATTTCAGTTTCTTGCCCTAGAAGCTCAATACCAAATTTCTTACCAGGTTATTCGAAGAAATTCGGGAAAGAACATTTGATGAATTCAACTTTTATAAGCAAAAGAATATTTTGAAATAAAAATATCACAGAACACAAAATAAGAGAACCTGTGAGATCAATTATTTTTGATAAATTAAGTTTAGATAAAGATATAAAATAATTTTTATTGACAATTGATAATTTCACTTTGTATTGTTATTATGCCATCTCTATATCAATCTTCCGCATTTAGTGCAGCAAGTTGGCTATTTAGTAGACGAATACAATAAGAAAGGAATAAATGTTTTCCTTCCACACAAGAATTCACATATGCCAGTCATAATCAACTAACAATAGTAAGAAAACACTCATTATTAAAGATATTTAAGTTGTTGTATGTATATCTTGCCTAATTCGTTAGTTCTTTCCCAGAGAAGTACACCAATAAAATAACCAAATCTGATATCAAAAGAAGGAAAAATATTATAAAAACAAGCTAGAAAAATGAATCAAACAAAAATAAATAAATATCTACAAGACAAGTCTATAAAGGAAAAGTGACTTTCTTTTATAAATCATGGTTCAAAATATGTCGTAGCTCATGGTTTCAAGGATTCTTTATGTACATTGCCACTAGTGAAGATATAATTCTTCAATTCCAATAGTAACCGTTAAAATCTTTCAATAAACGAAGCATATGCCATATCCACCTGCAATTCAAGTAATTAATACCAATAAATATAAAATGCTAATCGTATCCTCACGTTGCTAAAGCTTCAAGGCCTCATATAGGGCCTTGATGAGTTGAATGAGTTGTAATCTACACACTCTAACCCCATAATGTTGAGTTAAGAATAATGAAGCCCAAAAACCACAAAATTCAAGAAAGGCGAAATAAAGTTGAAGATTAGGGTTTCAACCATACCTCTCTTATAGTATTCTTTCATTGCAAGAGTTTGATTAGGTCATCCAAACAAAATATCTATTATGGAAAGAAGAATAAGTAAAATACGAAAAAAGTCTCTTGAAACTCTAATTTTTAGTCTTATAGCTACTCTAAGATGAAGTAAAATACTAACCTGATTGCATGCTTATAAACAACATCCACGCAAAGGATGGTGGCAACCCCAAAAGTAATTTGAATTGACCGATTTTGATATTGTGACCTCTGAAATTGTCTCTGTAAAGCTCTGAAAGTAACCATATAACTGTTAATCACAGCTAGTGAATTCTTACTTCTTACATAACATGCATTTAATCACTGTAAAAGAAGGAAATTAGGGGAAGACTCATTGCAAGGGAAGACATCAAACTATAATAAAAAAAACTATAATTGAAAATGCCGACAAACAAAGGTTTTTTTCCCCATTAGTTTAAAAGCCACAACCGACTCAACTTTGTGATCGTAATGGCACAACATCAATAGACGACCAACGATCTCCAACCTTCTATTTTCTAAAACCATTCTTCAACCAATTCAATTTGCGAATGCGCTCCATGGATCAAAGGAGCCCCCGAAAAACTATCTTTTTCTCGAGTTATGGCTTTCTACTTGTCTAAGAAATTGTAAGATTATTATTGGATAATATCTCTTTGATAAGAATTGAAAATAAAGGGGTATTGGATTAGAATGACATCTTAAGTCCTTGCTCGCTAATTTGAACACCAAGCTCCAAGATTTGGTAGCAGTTTTAGTAAATAAAATATTTTAGATCTTTGAATAGAAAGAGAAAAAAAATAAATAAAATACCAACAACATAATGATAGGAAAGGAGAACACGAGATGAATTTTTTTGGTAACCGGTGAGAAACAATTCAAGAGATGGTAAAATTTTGATACTAAAAATAAAATCAAGGATCATGAAGGGAAGAATAGAATATACGTAAAAATTTTCTTTATATTTTTTTAGAGTTTTTAAAGATAACCCGAGATTTTCGATTTTGCAATAAGAAAGTAACTATTTATTGTCTCTACATAAAAGGAAGTTTGGATTGGGTTTTTCTTTATTTTCTGATAGGTGATTTCTAATTTGTGATTTCCATGAAATCAGTGTGTGAAAATTCTCTTTCTTCATTTGATTTTGCAATCTTAGGTGATTTATAATTTGTGGTTTTCTTAAGATTGCGAGGAGATAATTCTCTTTGCTTATTTGATTTGATTTTTTAATGTATATATATATATATATATATATATATATATATATTATATCTTCATACTCCCAACATGGCTACCCCTCAAACCACCTCTTCCAATATTGCCATCAAACAAAAGACCTCTTATGGCTACAAGTCTACTCAAGCCTCATCTTCTGCTGCCAAAAACAACACCCAGGACCATCGTTGCTTCAAACAAACCCTACTCACACATTGTTGCTGGTGCCAACTCCAAACCCACAAGTACTTCTTCTCTTGTCCCCGGAAACAACTCAAACAAAAATGACTACCGGTCTCAAACCAACACCACCAACACCTCTAGGAAAAGTCTGTATTGAATCCTTTTGGCGGCCCCACGAACAATGATCCTTTAACCATTGTCCGAAGCTCTTTTGGCAAGGCTGGGACTTTTATTCTACCAACCCGAGGAAATCCCAAGAATATTATGAATACATCCTAGTTGACAGAGTATGTCATCCAGGAAGCAAACAATGGATAGAAATAACCCTACTTTGGTGACTCACTCCACTGTTATCATTCTAAAGATTATCACACACGAAGAATGGGGTGTAGCACCACTTCGTTGTTGGACTTTCTCGAACTCGAATTCCAACTCAATCAATATCGTTATTTTGATTATATTGATGCATAGATGCATGCATTCTTCTTTCAAAAAGCAAATCGTCATTCTTGGTTCCTTTGCTTTGCACACAAAATCCCCTGTTAACACAACATTTCCTTCTTGGTTCAACCAATGGTGGGCAACTATGGGACCCCCTTGAAGCAATTCTACCAAGTTTTGTCATGAGAAGCCTTCACTGTCTTTTGTCGGCCTCCAGCGTCTTGCCCAACAACACCGGACACCTCGGGTTCTTTGATTCTATTGATGAGCCAATTTTTGAAAGGGTTAATTGTTTGATTTGTTGTTCCATTGTTCCACGGATGGTCTATCGATGTTCCTCGTGCATAAGAGGCAAACTAGACAAAGAATCTCATGTTAATTTTGTATTCTTCCATATCATGATACCAAGCATTAAGAATTTGAATTTTTTCAGGAAGATTAAATTTATTGTTAAACCAATCTTTCCTAAGGGCATTATCGGGGCTGATAAAGTCTTGCCGGAGCAACTCTTTATCGATCGAGAAAGGTCGATCGGACATAATTATCATTAATGATGAATTCATTGGAGGAACTTCCATGCCGAAGGAGTGGGTGACTGGGATCAGCTGGCTTTCCTCGGTTGTTCACATTGGTCTTCCTTAGTGTAAACACCATGGGCAATTTGGTTATTGGTGGCCAGGCTAGCTAAGCCTAATAGTAGGTTCGACATTAGACTACTAGAGTCGGAGGAATGCTGAGCAAGAAGCTCTGGATGGTTGATGGTATTTGATAGACTGTGGTTCACCTACGTGGTCTACCGGAGAGGTTATCGGTTGAAGGACATTATTACGATCCAGTTGGTCTGGGTTATTGATGCAATGGTAGAGGCAAGTCGACACGAGGTTACCACGTCTGAAAGGTCCATTGTGCGGGAAAACTATCATCTTCCCAGCGAGCGTGCTTGGGTTGAATTGTTCTTGATTGGTTATCAAAGCCTTCAAGAACTCTGTTAGATCCTCTGGTGGATTTTTTAAGAGCCTTAGGGTCTCTGATTTCATAACTTTGTGTTGGATTACGTACACTAAGGAAGGTGGTATGGATCTGGGCTTTATGTCATAACCCTTTGGTTTGGGGTTGGCGACCAAAGAGTCCAAAATGTTTCTATTAAAGGGATATTGTTAAGTTTGGAAAATGGTCAAAGAAGATTGGTTCACGACAAAGACTTGACTGGACCGCTTCTAACAGGGATTCTTGAAATTGAGTAAACCTTTGGTCTCTAAGGGCCAAAATGAGGGAAGTGTTTAATCCTTCTGCGGTGGAGAAGGTTTAATTGATATTTGGACACACCCAAAATGGATGTAATTGTATTGTTGTTTAAAGTTGAGTATTGTTTGGCTATGTAAAAAAGGATGCTCCGATCGGAAGAAACCACGATTATTTGTTCAACGGTCTTAATGGTTTCCTTAAAACAAGAAGATTGATTGTTACATATAACTAGACAGCAATCATTTTCTTATTAGATATGGCTGAAAGAAATTATTATCATTAGAAAATCAAAATACAAGAGTGTAAAAAATGCGACTGTAATATAATTTGGAGGAAAGAGATAATAATAAATGAGAGGGTGCCATAGGAAACCATGCGAGTAACAATTTGGAATCTAGCAGATGTGCTTTTTGAATCATAAAAAACAAAATACATTCAATAGATGTGCCTCTAAATCATATAAAATATTGACTGAATTGCACAACTTATTGCTGGTGAGACATCAACGATTCACCGATAATATTCTATTTTGAGGTTTGCTAACCGGGTCCAAGCCAAAATAAAAACATTAAGTTCGGAAAATTTTCTATGGATCAATACCAATTAAAAAAAACAGAACATAAAGCCGAAAGAGATTAGAAGAGCCCGAAGAGAAACCTTATCATCTTCCCTTTGAGAAAAATTGTTTAAAACTAAAGAGAAATTGAGAGATTGAGAGAACCTTGTCCGTTCCTTTGTGAGAAGAAGTTAGGGAAAATTTGTGAGAGAAAATGTTGTCGTCTTCCATTGCTCTGAGGAAGTTGAGGAAGCGATTGAGAAAAAAAAGCCAAAGTGGCTTTGAGTGATTTGATTTCAAAAAGAGTAAATAATTATTAAAAAAAGCCAAAGTGGCTTAAGAAAAGCTATTTGAGATTGAAAAAAATAATAAAGAAAATAAA